>NC_092352.1:84850768-85160538 GCF_963676685.1 Mytilus edulis | reverse complement strand
TGAATTGGTGCAACAACAATCTTTTGCGCATCAATGATCTGTAAACCCAATGTTTTTCGGAAAACCGGAAGTTTGAGTAGAGATTAAAAGCTTTCATGGATGCAATGTTTACAATTTTTTGAAAAGTTCTTATTATTTTGTGATATAAAGAAGAAATTGTTGAAAATAAGTGGAATACACAGTTAACAAAGAAATTTACAGTCACTTGACTTTCAGAAAAATGTACAAGTAATACCCGAAACAGACACCTGTCTTCGCCCGACATCAACAAAGTGGTCGTCAAGCCGGGTTTTGCTGCTAAAAACACTTTATAAAAAATGAAAACTACTGAAATGCCAAAAAGTCGAGTATGTAACATTTATAACGTTGTTTTAAAACTGATTGGATAATTTAATCTGTGTATTGTAGCTTGTCGTTAATTCTGTTTTGCTTGATTCAACATGACTAGTACTTCGCATCATGGTTGAGTTGATCAGACTGGGGACAAAATCTGGTTTCACATGTCATTTGCCATAACAGTACCTGTTTGCTCTTGGTTTATTTGTCTTTATGTCTGTTCCAACTGGGTGCATTGGCAAGGATTCTTATTTTTTGTTGATGTGTAGTATTGACCAGGGATGTGGAAATGCTATGCCCGACTCGCCCGACTCATACATTTTTACACCCGGACAAGTAATTATTTTTGTCTTGGTTGCCCGTGGACAAGTAAAATAATATACAAGACAAAGTTCAAATTCAGCAAAAATATAGGATTAATTTCAAAACGTATAAAGAAGTTTAATTTATGAAAGATGAAATATGTGTATGCAATGGACAAAAATATTGCTATGAAAAACAAATGTGAACATCAGTTTCTCAGAGAATGGCAGACTACGCGAATGAATTTTATTTTTACAGGACATTCTGTCTGGTAAGCATCCAAGCTTTACCAGACCGAATGAAATTTTACCAGACCAATTTTTTTTTTACATCTAATTGAAAATTATCCAACAAAAAACAACAAACATATGACTTTGTTGTGCCCTACTCCTCCCCAAAATGCACAAATTAAAACAAAATGATGTAACAAGAGGGGATATTGTTATGAAAGTTGTGCACAATTGCTTGAATGCATTTCAGTGAAGAGTAATGTCCCATTTTATTGGATTTTGACAATGTTTGTGAACTCAACATAATTTAGAGTTTCTGTATAAAATATTATTTCCTGTTTCTTCTTTTTTTTTCATATATCTTTTGGTTTTCAATTCTTGTGGTTATATTTCATAGCTAAATTTTGTGAACTGCTTGGATTTTTATTCATTTATTGTATTTAAATCGGCAAACCCGGAATTATCCTTATCCGTTCCCAGAATCTGATCCGGTTTTATTTACATTTCCGGTTGTGCCAATGATGGCATCCATTGTTGTTTTTGACAGTCAGATATGTTTTTACCCGGATTTACACCATGTACACATTACTGGTTGTCGATGTTCGGCATAAAGCTAGCGGTTGAACAAAATAAACATCGCTGTGATAAATAATAAAGATGAAAATGAATTTGAGATCGTTTGGCAATTTTGCTAGAATGTTCCATGAAAAAAAACACCGGACATTCGGACCGGAATTCAACAAAATTTTATCAGACCGATCCATTATTCACCGGATTTGTCCGACGGTCCGACGTATTCCGTGTAGTCTGGAATGGAATGCTTTTGATATATTACTTAGTTAAGTACAAACATGTATATACTTTACATTTAATATTATACATGTTATAAATGAAAATGCTGTATTTACTATACTAAAAAAGAATTCAATTTCTAGATGAATTATATTGAAAACTCATCACACTACCCTCTTTCTCTTTCTATCTCTCTCTCTCTCCGGTGTTCAAACTGCTTAACTCTTTATCTTATATTTGTATATTTAAAAAAAAAATTGCTTCCTAATAGAAGATGTATTGATTAGATAATATGTATAGATTTATATATTATATATTGCTATTATATTTGTGTATATTATGTTGTAAATTGGAAGTTATAAATAATATAAATAATAAAAAAAAAAGAAGTTTAATCTATGTAAAAGAAACCAATAATCAGCGAGTAAAAACATATATATATATTTTTAAAAGTATAAACATCAATGTTCATGACGATAAATATTACATAACTCCGGAAATAGATCAATTACCAAAATGAGTAAAAATAAGTATGCAAGCCCAAGTCGCGTAATATTGCATTTGGCTTTGTCCATTGACCCGGGATCGTCGATTATGTTTTATCCACTATTCACTATTAAGTGCCATTTCTTAAGATTTTGAATCAAGATTCAGATTGATGAATACTTTTTAAATAAAACATCGGGCAAGCAAGACAAAAAGAATGACAAGTCTAGTCGAAAGCATGAAACGCCAACAGAGATGGTCAAGGTGTATATAAAAAAAAATACGGAAGCGAGAATATCAGACATCGTGAATATCAGATTAACCCTTGGAAAGAAATTCAGATAATAAGTTTTGTTTTTGTCTTATTTATAGATCAAAGGCAACCTTATGTGTTGTCTAAGTGGTAAATAGAAGTGTTCAACTACACCAAGAAAAAACCAAATGTGTCAGTTGATAGAAATATTATTTAGTTTCCATTTCTTCACTCACTATCCTCTAAATTTAGTATATGTAGTGTACATGTACCTACTGGCTACAATTTTTATTAAAAAACAATGCTGCAAACTTGTCCTTTACATATCATTTCATTTAGTTGATTTGCTTTTGAGTTTCTGTCCCATTGATGTTATAAACCTATTTCCAACATTCCTAATTTTTTACACATATAAACCACTTGATTTCACTGATTTGTTTGGGATGCAAAACCGTGCTAAGAATCATATATTAGCTAACAATAAAATACTACAATATTTATTTGGACCATCAGGGCAAGTAACTTTTTTTCCGGACAAGTAAAATTTACAGTTTTACTTGCCCAGGGACAAGTGCTCACAACAAATATTTCCACACCCCTGTTGACTTGTATACTATACATGCTATAAAAAGTGTAATATATTATTTAAATAGCAAATCATGGAAATGTATTGCCTAAACTTGCTAAAGAAGCTTTAAAAAGGAAGATGCTTATAAACGTAAATGTATTTATTTTTGTACTGATTCTGTTATGAGTACTGATGATTATTTTGAAATAAAGTAAATAACCTTGTTTTTCATATTTAAATTCTTGTAGTTGCCCAAGTTTGTTAATGCCAATATTGGAAGAGTTTGTGAGGCTGACTTTCACATGGTTATTGGCTTAATTTAAATATTGTAATTTTCTTCAGAATATTAGTAAAAGGCAACATGGGCAAAGGACAAACTTTTTTGTCAAATTTGATAAATATTTTCTTTATAATGATAATTCAAAGTTATAAGAGATTTTAGTAATTAACAATGATAATGAGACATAGAAGTTAACAACTACATGTACATGTAAAGTTCGTTATACAAGGAGAAAAACCCACACTGCATAGTCGACTATAAAATTCCCAGAAATGAAAAATGAAAAAACAATTCAAAAGACGAAAACTAATGGTCTGATTTATGTAAACAGCAAAAAAACAACATCTTCTGAATTACAGGCATCTGACTTTAAGCTTGGTACGTCACATGCATACAGAATGTAGTTGGGTTAAACATTTATTGTAAGCGGGCGACAACCCTCCCCTAAACAGGGACAGTGATGTAAAAGTACAAGTACAACATGTATATACACAAACTATTAAAGACAGAAACTAAACATGCTAAACATTGCTAAATTGAAGTACAGATCTGAAATTTTCAGTGTTGTCAGTATAATCATGATAATGCCACGAATAAATTGAAAATGCAAATGCCCAAAAAAACAAAAACATCCTGTACATCATTATCATGCATACATGTAATGTGTGTAAGTTACTATTTGCTAGTGAAAGTGTTAGTTTTGAAAATTTTATTTTATTTATTTATTTCCATTTTATTTTGTAAATATATATATATTTGTAAATCTTTTAGGTTTATCAACTAGATGAGTATGAATCAGGATCAGACATAGATAACACAGAAACATTGGTTAGTACATGTTTAGATTTATTTTGTTTATTTTGTTCCTTATCATTTGAAATTTTTTTTTCATTCAAACATTGTCAAAAGAGTAGTTTAATTTTGCCATGTGACTGGAGTAATGTTTAATTTGATTTTAAGTATGATTTTTTATTTTTTGAATGCAAGCAATTCTATTATACATTGTATAATCGCTTAACATGCTTAACAAATATCTAATACATACAATGTATTACTTTATTTGATTCTTAATCTGGGTCTAAATGTTAAAATTCTATTTCATTTTCTTCACACGAACATCTCTCAATTGCCACACAAATATATTCATGTCTTTCTTTTGATGTAAGATATATACATGTATGACTTTCTCATAAACTTTAACAATGTGGGCTGATAAAATGTCTCGTCTGAATAGATTTAAGCAAACTTCGCTCACACACATGTTTTAACAATAAAATCAAGAAGAATTGGCATTACCATTGATTACTACTCCCCTCCAGAGACCAAATGCCATAGAAGTCAACTATAGGTCACCAGAATCACATGCATTTTTATAATATCTTATATTTTTGGCATTCATGATACATTTATTTATATGTTTTGGGATTCTTTCTGAGTTTATCTATTTTTTTGTGCTCGTGTGTTTTTAAGAAAATATTAGGGTGGTAAAATTAAGTTTTAAATTAAAATGTTTGTTCTAAAATATTTTGGGAAAAAAGCTAAACCAGGCTGGTGGTTTATTTGTTTGAACTGTTTTACATTTTTCCATGTCAGAATTTTTTACAGCTGACTATATTGTATATGGTATGGGTCTACAATGAAACTAACTATATTGAAAGCAATAAAGTGACATATAGCTGCTTAAACCTGTTTTATTTAGACAGTGTTAAATAGTTGACATAATGCATGTGGCAATATTGCCATTTTATGTATATAGCAAAATGAAATTATTTCTTGATAGGACAACACTGATGGTTTAAATGTAGCACTATGGACTTTAAATTTAGTAGGGCCACCCTATTCTTTTTGGAGCTCAATACTATCATAAAATTGAGAATAGAAATGGCATGACTACATTTACATTTATCTAGCCCAATAAAAATTGTTTATAGAGCCTCAGGCTACTGGTTCCCTGCCGATGTCCCACAATGGCATTGCTGATCAATTATTTTACAAATTCTTAAACATGTTAAATGCTAAAATCAATTAAGGTAGATAAGGTGTCTTTGTCCGTCTTGGATTTGGAAAAACCAGAAAACAAGGTCTAGATCTTAAATAGAATGTGCAAATTTTGAGAGTAGAAGGAAATTCATGTGTAAGAACTTTCATTTCAATATAGAAAATGACATGTTTTATCATATTTATGGTTGTATTTTACAAAAAACAGAAACTTTTGATTGATTATTTTTTTTCCAACTTTGCCACATAAGGGGAGGCAACTCAAATGCAAGGGCAGATAATTCAGATAAAGGTACTTTTACAATAGAATGTGTAAGGAATTTACCTATTTTATTATGTAGCAAGAAAACGGGTCTGGTGACCCCATTTTTCTATTTCTTAACTGAAAGCTATCTTCTCATATGTTATCTCAAAATTCTATGGTGTAGTTTACGCTTTATTGCAGAAAGTTGGGTTTTCAACGCATAATCTATTCAAAATCTGTCAATTTTGAACACTGTAGCGTGAAAATAGGCCCTGTGACCCATTTTTTTTTTAAAAAAGCATGATATAAACTACATTTTGGCAAATCATTAAAAAATTCTATCGATTATAATTTAGACACCCCATCTACCTTAATAGTAGTTGGATGGATTTTTCAATTATTATATTTAATAATTTGTAGGTTTAAAACTTGGAAGGTATGAGCTGCAATTTACACTGGAAATTATCTGCTGCATTAAATAAAACACTTTTCAGACGAGACATACACCCTTCAGTAATGCTTGGTGTTTGTCTGTTCACTGCTTTATTTTCTCCCCTTATGATATATATACATTGTACATCATTTTAAATTATACATCTTTATACTGATACTAAAATCTTTCTCCCACATATAATCCAGAGCATATATAATTCTTACAGCTATTTCAAGAGAATATGCATTAATTATGCTTATAGTGTTTAATCTTCAAGACAAGACTAAGTTTTATAAAAGAGTTGAACAAATCTAAAGAACATATATTAAAAATTGGAGTTTATCTTCATTGTTAATAAATATTTTTTTTTATGTTTAATTTAATTTAATTTGAAAAAAAAATCAAATTGAATGGACATAGATATTGAGTTAACTAGTATTGGAATGAAACTCAAGTAACATGATCATGAATAAATGTCTATAAATTCAATCTCAAAGGAATCTCAGGGTAATGATCTAGATTATAATATTCATCAGACTTTTTATGCATTATTGATGAAAATATCCAGTATCAATAATCTGATCGTGATTAGATAAGACTGATTCTTGATTGGAGCTTAAACCTGATACATTATTTAGCACCTTTTTTTAGTTTCTTGGTATAGAAGTGATGTAAAGATTTGTAATTAATTGAAAAAAAATCTGGTTTTCCATTTTTCATGTGATTTAATCAAAGTATCAAGAAAATATCTAACTCCAAAGTAAATTAAAACCGAAAAACCTGACTAAATCAACGGCTTGACAATGTCAATCAATGGAAATAATGGAAAACAACTGTTGTATTCCTGATTTCGTACAGACATAAAAGAATTTGCAATCATGGCAATCATGGCAAAGAATATATACAATTATTATAATATGCTTAATACACACCTTTGTTTTCTGAATTAATTAATAGCTATCAGCCTATGCAAATATTTGCTGTTTTGCTAGACCATGCAAATTTCTGTTTCATCATGTTCATGTTTTTAAGTTTTACAATATTAAATTGTGTTTCATTTTTAAATGACCGCAAAAATTAAAAATTTTGGTCGTAAATTGGTATCACGTCGTCTGTCGTCGACGTCATCGCCTGAAGACGGATGGTTTCCGTATAATAACTTTTGAATAAGTAAAATGAAATCAATAAAAATTTAACACAATGTTTTTAACCTCAAAAGAAAGCTTGGGATTGATTTAAGGGTTAGGGGCCCAAAACAGCTATTTATCTAGTTTCAGGACAAAAAGTTGTGTATTAGTATTTCAATTGTTCTGAAATTGTACCACAATGTTTAATACTATAAAGTAGAAGGTTGGGATTTATTTTAAGGGGTTATTGGGCAAACAGACTAGGAATTAAGGGTCAAAAACAAGCATTTTTCTAGTTTCCGGACAATAACTTGTGTGTAACTGTATGGATCTCTCTGACATTCTACCACAAGGTTCCATATAACACAGGGAAGGCTGGGAGAGGGGGAAGGGGGGGGGGGGGGGGGTTGGCTCAAAATGTTTGGAATTAGGGGCAAATAAGGGGAAAAACTAGGTATTTCTGGTCAATGGACAATTAAGACAATTTAAAAGCAGTGTAAGGGTGGTAATTCTAAAACATTTAAAATACAATGTTGGGTATGTTCAGATTAACCCCCCTTACACTACTAGTATATTATGTATAAAGAAATGTCAGGTTTAGGATTAATTGCAAAAGAAGGGGGGGGGGGAGTGTTGTTGTTGTTGTTTTCAATTTTTTTCTTCAAATTTCTCAAATTCCAAATATTTAAAAAGTTAAAATAAGAAATCTTTAATTGCACAATATTGGGCAATAGATTTGTAAGATCTTGACATTTGTTTTGTGTCAGAAACTCATATTCTGTCAAAAATTTGGTCGCAATCCAAATTCAGAGCTGTATCAAGCTTGAATGTTGTGTCCATACTTGCCCAAACAATTCAGGGTTCGACTTCTGGGGTCGTATAAAGCTGCACCCTGCGGAGCACCTGGTTAGAAAGAGACATAAGATACCAAGGGGACATTTAAGTCTCATGTTAAAGAGAAACGGATGTCACCATGGCAAAACAATGAAAACTTCAAACAAAATGATAAATATACATTTGTAATACTAATTTAAAAAAGATTGAGGTCCCAAATCAAACTAATGACTGGTATATGATATGTTTCCTCAACAAAGATTTGGCTTAGCAATGCGTTTATATAAAGATTGAAAAACAAACTTGTAAACTTTGGATCTGAAAATATGTTACAACACTGAAGTTGTTTGATTTACACTTGCATTTGGTAAAATATGTCATGAAAAATCTGTATAGAATATCTAGATATTTGAGTTCACATAAGTCAGAAAAAAAGAAATATGCAATTTAAAATTTAGTTTTTCATTGTATGTATTTTGTTGTATTTGATTCTATAAAGATACTGTAACAATGTTTTTAATGTACTTACAGTTTATAAGTTATTAATTATGTGACTTTTATAATTACAGCTCTCCAAACATTTCTCACAGCCATCAACAAAGAAGAAAAAGGGTAAGAAAATTTTTAGAATACTTTTGTTGACCTGTTGAATATGTAGAGCAGTTTTATTTCAGTTTTGTTCACTAGATATTATTTTTTGTTACACTATACAAATAATTAATTCAGATCATAAATTGATGGATGCATATTTTTCTCTCTCCTGTAGGGCCAATTAAAAACACTTTTCTAGAAACTGCTTTAATACTGTCATCAAAATGGTAATATTCTCACCACATACAAACATAAAATGAGATTCACATAATAGATTTAAAGCATTAAAACATTTTTAAGGATTAGAGGGAACAACAAAAACATGAGACTGTCCAACACCTAATCAGTTCACAAATTTATTTCATTTAGAAAAAATTCATGATGTTTATTATGTTTTAATTTGACAATGCATTAGACATACATGTAATACAATATTTACTCAATATTTAAGTAATACTGTGGATTCATTTATTTTCGTGGGTACTAATTTTTGTGGATGGAGGAAAACTGACACTTTCGTGGATATTTAATTTTCGTAGATTTGCCAAATTCTGCATACAAGCCAATGTAAAATTTGCAAGTCATTGAACATGTAAATTTGTGGTTATCCTGCACCCACGAAATCCATGAAAATCGGTATCCAACAAATATTAATGAATCCACAGTAATGCTTGCATCTTTACCTTTCAGGTTCAAACAAAAAGTCTGGAAAACAAAAAGGTATGTATATCAATTTATTACATCGTATTATTTTAGCACTAATTTGTCTAAAGCCACATACAATTTATATTTAAGATTCTCATTCATTTCCCTTTTAATGTGTTATGATTTTCTTTTAATGCCCCACCTACGATAGTAGAGGGGCATAAAAGCCGCATTATGTTTTCTGGTCTGTGCGTCCGTTCATCCGTCCATTCGTTCGTTCGTCTGTCCAGTTTCAGGTTAAAGTTTTTGGTCGAGGTAGTTTTTAATCAATCTGAAACTTAGTATCTATGTTCCTTATGATATGATCTTTCTAATTTTGTCAATTTCATGGTCCACTGAAGATAGAAAATGATAGTGCGAGTGGGACATTCTTGTTTTATAATACATTTTTCAGCTATTGCTGAAATTTTTGGCAATTTTATTAAAAAATAATAGGTACGCAATGATATTTTCTCCCTTCCTCTATCCCTCTCACAATTTTTTTTTTATAAAAGGATGAAAAGAATATGAACTTTAATTTTCTAACATTTTGGGCTAAAAATTCCTAAAATATTAGCTGTTTTAAATCAGTATGGAGGTTCACTTTTATAGCTGTACTTTATCAGACAACTACAATGATTTCTTGAGATGATCATGAATATTTTAAATGAAATAAATCATGTTATTAATCAATTCTTTTTTAATGCAGAAACCCCAAGAAAAAGAGCTCAGAGTGCCCCACCAGCAAAGGTTGGTCGTGATCTGTGGATGAATGCAGTAAAGAAAAGACAAACACAGAACCTGACAAGGAGTAGACCAGAGAGTCCACGTCACAAAACATCCACAGAGTATTGGGTTGATACTCTTAGGAAAACTGGAATTGGTATGTATAATTCATGCTAGATATGTAAAAAAACATGTGAAAATATATTGTATAGGAAAAAATTAAGAAATAATTCATGGAAGCCATAGATTTGTTGGAAATTTACACATGGCCTGGGCCGTGATATTCAAATTTTATCCTGAGCGTTAGCAAGGGATAAAATTAACGAATATCACGGCCCAGGCCATGTGTAAATTTACAACAAATCTATGGCTTCCATGAATTATTTCGATTCGAATAGGACAAATACGATCATTAAAAAACTGAAGCAATGATGGGTATACCGTGTGTGTGGCTGTTCTATTTTACCCACTGTTCGATAAATGTAAAACAAATCTAATAAACCTGCATGAATGATTTCTAAATTAACCGCTAGAAAAAAAAATGTGATTACTTTTTTTACTTCTCAGTAAATCCAACATTTGCAATTTTAAATTTACATTTTTCATCGTAAGCTAACGTTAAATTCACTGTTGACATGTTGTAACCAAGGAGCCGCCATGTTGACTTGCTGAAATTAGTAAATGTGCGAATAATGCAATAGAACAAAAAACAAGCAACACCTACCTCAATACTTTATTTTAATGCAATTGTATCTGAGTTTAGAAGGTGAACGGAATAGAAAAACTTTCAGCTTTGACGTTTTCATTTGTATGACGTCATGTTTTGAAATGACGTTAATGCGCCAAAATCATTACTGGAATTTCGCGGAATTTTAATTTATTTTGTTTTTGTCCATTTTTCCGTTCTCTAATGTGTAAATTCTTTTTGTTATGCGTCAGAATTAGAATAAATGTTCTGTAGGGTTTTATTCAATTGTAATTGTTGACACAGCGAAATCCACAACCGTTTACACATAGGTTACGATACGTCCATTTTTCCGTTCTCTAATGTGTAAATTCTTTTTGTTATGCGTCAGAATTAGAATAAATGTTCTGTAGGGTTTTATTCAATTGTAATTGTTGACACAGCGAAATCCACAACCGTTTACACATAGGTTACGATACATGTGGTTTTACGTGGGAGGCATATTTAAACAGCCATTTGTGTACATCTTGGAGTCTGCGCTAAGTATAGATATATCGAGAATTTTATCACGGTCTTGTTTACAAAGAAGCACGTCATATTAGAATTAGAATTAAACTTTAGCCTTTTTATCAAGTGTATTTGGCATTAGTGATAAAATGGAGGGGGAAAATTATTGGGTCTGTGACTCATTTCACAAAAAATCATGAACATTTCTGTATAACTTATAATCCAATTTGTGTTGTAACATTATTTGTGAAACAATTGGATTTCCAAGTTTAAGGGCTAAAAAATTGTCAGTATCACATCTTCATCTTCTTCTTTCTAACTTAAAGTTTTATTTTACTAGCCAGAAATTTTTACTTTTACAATACTAAGGAAATAAAACATAGATTAAGGTAAACTTGCAGAGTATATTGTGTGACTCAAAACGTGATTAATTGTCTTGTTATTTATGTGATTGTAGGAAGGAGTACAGAAAGCACTGGTATGAACACATTTTCTGGGAAACGACCACGTGAACAAGACATGGCGTATCTCAGTACGTCAGCATATATGAGACAGATGATGGGAGCAGAAAAACCACAGAAATATGGGGATCCAACAAGTAAGAATTGGAATAGATCTTCAGATTGATTTATATTGTTTTTCTCTATTGTTATAAGCAAATTAGGGGCCAGCTTAAGACCGCCTCTGGGAAAGGGATTTTCTGGCAGCGTTTAGGACCCTTTGGTAACCTTTGGTTGTTTTCTGCATTTTGACACAACACCCATTTCATTCTCTATTTTATAACTACTAATTAACCATAAAAATTCATCATGAGATGTGTTTATCACAGCAGTATTCATATCTGTTATATATTATTAATATGTGTTAATTTTGCACCTAAATATCCAGACGTTTTATCATGTATATGAAATGGTTTAAGATTTTAATTGAAATTAGGTGTGCATATTATGATATTTCTTCAGCATTCAATGGTGAAAGTCAGTTCTTGAATTTAAAATCATTTGAAGAATATCAGACATCTGGAATTTGTCAGTGAACTTTCATATACATGTATCATATTGAATTTCAAAAAATTAAATGATAATAGGCAGCTGTGCATGCTTTGTTTACAATTTAACTGTTTTCCCCAGTTGATAATTCTTTTAAAATGATAAGAACTAAAATCACTGTTGGGATTGTTTTGCTCCCTCTTATAATTAATATGGGTAAATTATTATTATTAATTTAGGTTTCTTTTCATTACATTTATTATGTTAAAACTTTACAATTTTGATAAATTGATAGTTTTTAATTGAGTGTTTTCTATTACAGCAAAACCTCCCATTGGAGCCCCAGCATATAAAACCCCAGAAGAATATTATGACCAGGTGCTTGAGCTAAAAAAGGTATAATCTGAGTGACAAACAATACATTATTATTGTTATTCACATTTTACTGTCCTCTATATAAATAATTTTTACAAAGCTCGTTAAAAATGTTGAAGAAAGCTGTTTTCTAAATGATTTCATAGATTCTTAGGAACTGTGTCTCCCACACATATATATATATATAAAACTTCAATTTGTGTCTTTTCTCTATCTCTTTTACATTTCACCTTTGAATGGAACAAATTGTTCTGGAAATGTGTGTGCCTTGTGCCTTAGTGTTTTTACAGATTACTTGAATATTTTTAGATTAAATGGTGAGGTTTATATAAATATATATTTTTAAATAATTTTAAATTAGGCTATTAATTTTTTATGTTTGATATTTATTACAGATTATCCAAAATCTTAATCAAGAAAAGAATGAACTGAAGTCAAAAGTTAGAAGAACAGAAGAAGATAATATTAAAAAGGTAAGAAATGATAATCCCAATGATTGACACTGGCATAGCCCATGGAAAACTTATAGTTTGAAAATTGATCACTGCCTAGATTTCCATACTTTAGAAAAAAATGTGGATTAATTTAATATTGTGGATAACAATTTTTATGGATGAGGATAAGTGACATTTTCATGGATATTTGATTTCATGGTTTTGCTATAGTTTGCATACAAGACAAAAGAAAATTTGTACTTCTTTTTCAAAATAGCTGTACATGTATATAGTTAAATGGTCCGAGACCACAATTTTTTTAATTTTCATTTATCTTATAAAAGAAATGCACTACGAAATAATTGTGGTCTCGGACCAAATAGAAAATCTCATAATTTTACTCACTCTCAACAATTATATCACCTTATTTTTGTTCTCTTGAAAGTCCCAAAAATAAATCACTCTCAAATAGATGGTTTACCATGGTTTACAGTATTACAATACCAATAAACAAAAAACTTAAATATCAGAACATATCTTCAAGTTAAATGAATGTATAAAATTTTTATGAAAACCAATTAGATAATAAATATATATTTTAATTTTACCTATTAATAGATTAGTACATGACATTTTTCATATTGGTCCTAGTATTTTAAATATGCATTTATTTCATTTTATGCTCTTTAATTCTTTCTTTAGGAAAAAGAAATATCTGGTCTTCTTGACCCTAAAAAGGTAAGTAAAAACATTTTTATTTAATAAACTGCTGTGGGATACACTTGTAATAATTCAGTTCCTTTACATGAATGATACTGCTAAAGATAAATTTCAACAGAACAACACCAATTTGAGTGTTTTTGTCCAATTTTGATGTCATTGTTTACTTAAACTAACCAACAAATTGATCAATTCAGTGTATATCACCATCTTCAATTGTACAATAGCAGTAATCAAACGGTATAGTTCTTTAAATTTTGAGACAGATTTGCAATTTATGTGTGAGACTGCTATAAAAATATTTATTTGATTTCAGAGTGATGATGTACGGAGAACATTAGGTACAAAACAACAAGATTCTGCCTCAGTCATTCACAGCTTAAAACAGAAAATTCTTAAATTAGAAGTCCAAAACAGAGACAGAGAATCTGCTTATGTGTAAGTTTATTTTAATAGTTTTTAATATTAATACACATAAAGGAAAGCTACTGTAAGCCACATTTTTATCACAGATACTTTCCTTCATGTTGAGCCCTTTTAAGGTGACATCCAGTAGATCTCTGCTATTTTTATTTTTTACAATTTTCCTACATTGTTGATGTATTCATGTAAAGAAAGATTCAAGTTTGACACAATGTTTTCTGTGCAAACAAAAGAAAAAAATTAGCCATAAAAAAATTAGAATTATGATAGAAACATATGATATTCACTCTGAATTATCAAACTGCTGTTATAAATACTTGTAAACATGATGCGACTGACAAGAATGAGTGAGAATTACTGAAACACACGTTTAAAGTCCTTGTGGTTTTTTTTAACCAGCAAAATGCACAATAAGTTATCTTTGATAAATTATTCATAGAATTGCTTTTGTTTGGATTTATAGAAATCTTACCCCATTACTGTTATGCATTTAACCTTGAAGATTTTAATGTATATCACCTGAAAGAGACATGTCATTGTATCTTATTTCATATTTTTATTGTAGAAAATTACAAACAGACCTTAAAACAACAAAAATAGATGAACTAAAACAGCAATTAGAAGTATGTTTTCAAGAAATTGTAAGACTACAGAATTCAAAAGGAACAGGTGGTCAGGGCTCAGGGTATGTATATATGACTAGTAAAAATTGCAGTACTTTGTATCAATATCAGATTTTATCTATGTTAATCCTACTCCAAAAGGGGAAGCTCAGTCTGTCAGTCCCATGAAAGAAGTATATTTGGTAAGGGTCCTATTTATCTTGAATATTTAGTCCAAGTTTCCATATTAAAAGTTTTACAATTTGTTGAATAGCAGTTAAGAAAGTGAAATATAATCATTTTTGTTGACTCTTCTCCCATTTACACCCCAAATATACCAAAGTAGAGATTTTGTGAAAGTAGTCTGGATTTGAACCCTATTTTGGTCTTGAAAACACTGAAACATGTTTCAATATACTAAATGCTTAAGTCCAGATACATCGTTTGATATAACATACATAATGTAAAAAGATCTTTTTTTATCAACTATTGCTTTATGTTTCTGTTCCTAAAAACGAACGAATATTAATCCTTGTTTTCATGAAAATAAGAAGGACTAAAGCCAAATGGCATATAGAATGAATAGAAAAGTTCACCTTAAGGTGGTACCTAACACTACAGGGAGATAACTCTGTAAAGTCAGCTAAACGTTTTAATTACGTTGTGTTGTAAAGGAATATTAAGCTTCTCAATGATTAAAATTGGTATTTGTCAAATTGCTATATAACCAGTGTATTTTTTCTGACAAAACGGTTGGTTCAAAAATTTTAAAATTTTTATATTTTTATTAAAGTCTCAAAGTAAATACTTTGACAAAATTTTATGAAAATTAAACGAGCCAAATTAATTTTAGTGAAAGTGTTGGGTACCACCTTAAACATTGACATGATTGAACACATGTCTAGATAATAAGCAGCAGAAATAATTAGAATGCAAGTTTATATTTTTGCAAATTATATCCCTTTCACAATAATAAACATCACAATCAATTATGAATTTACTGTACTTTATGAATATATAATCTTTTGTAGACCTGTGAAACCAGGAACTGACAAGAGAATAAAGGCCTTAAATGAAGCAATCCTTAGATTAAACAAAGAAAATGAGCAGCTAAAGTCTGAGAGTCATGGATTGAAAGAGGATCTCAACAGACAAATAGATGACAAAGATATAGCCGGTAAAAACAAAATAGATAGAATGTCTTAATTCTTTTCCTTCTATTTCTGAAAAGAAAAAGCTTATTTTACAATTAAATAACTTAGTATGTATAATCAGTGATTTTTTTTTAAATCTCATTAAACCAGTAGGCCTATTTGATAAAAAATTAAACCATGGTTTGGTCCTGAATATTCATTTAATTTGCCACTAGATGTAAACAGCACCATCAGCAATTTTTCAACTACTGTAAATTCAGAAATTATTGCATGCATTTATTATTGAGTTTTTGTTATTTTAGACTTAAATGCCATTTTATTTTTTACAATTTTGAGAAAAATCCTGTTTAGTCCCTATAAAACATTTCAAAATGCGAGTTTAAATTATTGTGTTTACAACTCTGTCGCATTTTACGCAATAATAAAAGCCTCGCATTAATTTCTGAATTTACAGTAAATTTATTTACTATTGAAAGTTACTGACTATATTTTACTTACATATGTCTGTAACGAAGCTAAATTCTATCTTTATAACATAAGAACTTAAATATATGCTTCATGCTATTATTTTTATGCCCCATTATGGGCATTATGTTTTCTGGTCTGTGCGTCCGTCTGTTCATCCGTCTGTTTGTTTGTCTGTTTGTCCGACTGTCTGTCCCGTTTCAGGTTAAAGTTTTGGTTAAAGTGTTTGGTCGAGGTAGTTTTTTATGAAGTTGGAAGTCCAATCAACTTGAAAATTGTTCCCTATGATATGATCTTTCTAATTTTAATGCCAAATGAGAGATTTTCTCCCATTTTCACGGTCCACTGAACATAGAAAATGATAGTGCGAATGAGGCATCCGTGTACTTGGGACACATTCTCGTTCATATTGGAACAATGAAATTATCATAAAAAATTTGTCCAGTTGATGTCTGAAAAAGAAAAAAAAAAAAAAAAATGTTAGAATAAAAATAAGAATAAAATAATCCATATTTTCTCTATTTTGTAAATAAACTTATTTTTTTTGTCTATTTACAGGTGAATATGAGGACATGAACAGAAAGCAGCTAATAGCAGCTATTAAAAAGATAGAGAAGGTATGATTAAAGACAAACAATACAATCTAAATGTAACTTTACTTATAAAATAAGAAGATGGGTATAATTGCCAATGAGACCAGAGAACAAATGACATAGAAGTTAACCACTACAGATCACCATATGGCCCTCAACAATGAGCAAAACCCATATCAGATAGCAAGCTATAAATAGGGCATAAAATGGCAGGTGTAATTTAATTCAAAATAAGAAAAGTTAAGTCATGATTTACAAAATGATTTATGTACAAAACAAATAAGAAATACAGCACAAAATAACTGCCTTTTTAACCGAGTTTTTTGTGACAAAAATGTCGGTTATTGATTTGGGGATGTACGGCGGGCGGGCGGGCTATCGGGCGGGCGGCAATCAAATGTTGTCCGTGCATTAACTCATGAACCGTTCAACCAAAGCTTTTAAAATTTTAATATGTTATTACTGACAACTATACGAAGGTCAAGTTCAATAAAGGTGATTTTGACTTTTACCGTTCAGGAGTTATGGTTCTTGAAAGATTGAAAAATGGAGTTTCCAGTCGTGTCCGTGCATTTACTCATGAACTGTTCTACCAAAGCTTCCCAAATTTTAATATGTTGTTACTGAAGACAAAATGGAGGTCAAGTTCAATAATGACGATTTTGACTTTTACCGTTCAGGAGTTATGGTTCTTGAAAGATTGAAATATGGTGTTTCCCGTCGTGTCCGTGCATTTCCTCATGAACCATTCAACTAAAGCTTTTGAAATTCTAATATGTTGTTACTGGTGACAAAATAGAGGTCAACTTCAATAATGACGATTTTGACTTTTACCATTCAGGAGTTATGGTTCTTGAAAGATCGTTTCCATTCACGTTGTTGCATTTACTCATGAACCATTCAATCTAAGCTTTTCAAATTTTAATATGTTGATACTGATGACAAAATGGAGGTCAAATTTGATATTGACGATTTTCACTTTCACCATTCATCAGTAATGGTTCTTGTGATATTGCCAGGACACAAATAAATGTTAATAAATCCGGTTTGCTGTCGTTGTGACAGCCTCTTGTTACAGCAAATTTATTGTTCTACTTGTGCCAAAGTTTTGACTGATTTATTTGACAAAATTAAAAACCATGAGCTTTTTTTATAATGTAACAAAAAATTATATTTCATACTATTACAAAAAATTATATTTTATACTATTACAAAAGATAATGCTCAATTTTACTTTTCAACCACACAAATTGATTTATTGTTGTGTTTGGTGTCACCCTACAGTTAGTATTCATACTATTTTGGATTTGAACTATATCATATGTATTTATTTCAGCAAAAGTCCAAGACAGAGAAAACTTACAAAGCTGATAGGCAAGGTATATAACAATGTATATAGATAATTTAATTAGATTTATATTTTCTTCATGAGGACAAGAACTACTAAGTAAGTCTTGTTCATAGATAACTGTGAATTTATTTATTTATGTGGGTACAGATTTACATTAAATTAAATGAACATTGTATTTTCGTGGATATTTTATTTCAGGATTTTATATAAGTAGGCAAACAAGCTTGCAGAAAATTTGTACTTGGTTAGAAATTTAAATTCATGGTTTCACCTTTAATCACAAAATCCATGAAATTGTTCAAATGACAAAAGTATTTGTGGAATACCAAGAAAAAATAATTTTTCCTTTAAACATCCATGACACTCACTCTGAAAATAAAATAAAGGATATGTACTAGCAAGTGAACTATAAATTTTGAAAAAAAACACACTTTTTTATAAAAAGAATTCAAAATGGAAGCATCCCCCCCCCATTTGATTGAAAGTTTATGGTTCATAAAGGTATATGTCAGACTTGTGACCAGTAACATATTTGACAGTACCTAATTCAATCTTTGATTTTTAGTGTCATAATTCAAAATTTATATTTTTGCTTCTGATCCTCTTCAGTTTTCAAAATCCAAAAGCGAAAATACAACTAATCCCTTTAATATTTAACAGGTTCAATATAATTATACACTATAGATATATTGGTTGAGAACATTATTTGGATAAAAGAGTATATAGCAGTGATTTTGCTAGCGCTCGTCACTTTCGTATTTTACGAAAGGGTTTTCTCATTGACGAAAGTATTTCAAATCAATTTCGTCACTTTAATTTTGAAAGTGTAAAAAAAATTTCGCAATAAAAACTAAAAATCTACCCGTCTATGTTTTTGACAAGTTTATGACCTTCAGGTAATTAAACATTTCATAAAGGTATTACAAGTTGTGATTACAACTAATCCGCCTATCGCCATCGGATGGGTCACTTATCCGTTAATTATTAATAAACCCCATAATTGAATGACCATCATAATTATTTCCCCCAGGAAGATCAGTCAGTCAGTCGGCATTTCAACAACCAGGAGTATAGTTTCGTCATTTGATAAAAAATGTAACAACCCGGGCAGTTCGCAATTTGAATTTCAATATTTCTCAAACGATCACAATCTGAAGTTCGTTTGTCGTAGATTCGTCATTCGAAGGAATTTTCGTCATTTTTGATTTAAATTTTCATCAAAAACTTCCGGCAATTTCCATTTAAAATAAAGAAATTTAATGTGTTTATTCAAAACTTTCACGAGTTAAACAGGTGCTTCCTGTATTGTGTTCTACGCATGCGTGAAAGTATTCCTTTGACTATTTATAGACATTAAAAACGTAAAATACGAAATCATATAGAATCAATTTAACGAGAGAGACAAATATATATCTCTTACTAAAGGAATTTAAATCGAAAAAGTATAATTTTCTGATGAATCCGGACTCGTTTTAAATTTATTATCCACGTGTCACTTCCCGTTTTCGTTTCATTTTAAAACCGAAAGTAGTAAACGTGATCTATTGTTGATTTGTTTACAACCTCCTTTCAGTCATTATAATAGTTCCAAAAAGGATTTTACACATTTCCAACTTGATAGAAATGATTTCCAAATATCGATTTAGACCTTTTATAAGGATAATGATTATGGAGTGAAATAATCATTGCAAGTTAGTTTCTGCTGTGATTCCTTGTTTAAAAAAAAATAGAATCCAACTTTTGTTGATCAGGAATGACCCCTGGAACAAACTGAAGAGAAATTGTGAACTTAATTTCTGGATTCCATGTCAGAATCTTTCATAATAATGGCCAATACAGTCAAATCATACAATAACTGCCAACCATGCTGGTGCCTCAATCCCTTAAAATCTGACAAAGTCAAAAGATGAAGCTAGTAATATACATCATTGGTCCCTTGCTTTTACACAAAATAAGGTTGATTTTAATAGCGCGCAAAAGTGACTAAAGCCCTCAAAATCCTAGCTTAAACCCTGGTATATAGTTTCCTATATTTTCAATCATGGTATTTTGATTTTCAGGTAAAATAGCTTTACAAGGTAGCATGGAGGAAAGATTAGACCAATTAGACAAGCGAGAGACAGAACTCATGGATAAAGTAGAGACTCAGGGCAGACAAATTACCAAATTACAAAATGAAAAAGAATCACTGTACATAAAACTGGATGATAAAGAGTAAGTCTGGTTTTGTCTTATGCTAGAACTAGTTTCTATATAATAAAATTGAGAATGGAAATGGGGAATGTGCCAAAGAGACAACAACCCGACCATAGAAAAAAACAACAGCAGAAGGTCACCAACAGGTCTTCAATGTAGCGAAAAATTCCCGCAGCTGGAGGCGTCCTTCAGCTGGCCCCTAAACAAATATATACTAGTTCAGTGATAATGAACGCCATACTAATTTCAAAATTGTACACAAGAAACTAAACTTAAAATAATACAAGACTAACAAAGGCCAGAGGCTCCTGACTTGGGACAGGCGCAAAAGTTTGATTTGACTGATAATTTACGGATTTTTCTTCTGTAGCATGTTAATATTTATATAATACATATTATGATATAAATACTCTCTTTTCTTCCATTGGGTCTGCCCTTTCAGAATAAGATAAACAAATGAAAAATGTGAAACAATTAAAATGAGAAAATTAATCACCCAAATTTATAAAAAAACAATTTACATTAAACAAATATGACAGGCATGAACCAGCAACAAGAAGTGTAATAGAAGACCCTATCTTGGGACAGGCACATAGAGAATGTGGCAACTTTGATTGTTTTTTTCTTTTCGTAATTACTGTAAATAAGTATAGCAAGAAATTATTGACAATTGATGTAAGTTTGTACCTAAAAAATTCATTGACTCCAGAACAACCTGAAGACACTCACACCAGTTCTCTTTATAAAGTTCTAATAAAATAATGCTATTGCTTATTATTATTTTTAGAAAAATAATTGTTGGATTGGAAGAACAGACAGGAAGAAGAACAAGCAGATCACCTACTACGTATGTATAGTGTAGATTCAGAAATTATTGCGTGCATTTGATATTGTGATTTTGTCATTTTAGACAAAAATGTGATTCTAATTTTTGCAGTATTTAGAAAAATCCTATTCAATTTATATTGAAAATTTCAAAAATTCCCTTTTTAATAGATTTAACTCTGGTGCATAGTTGTCTAATTGGCAACAATACCATATCTTCTATTTTTATAATTACCTTTAATGAAAACTAGATTGCAAACAAAATTGAGAATATCTGCAATTTGAATACATAATCAACCGAGTTCCTGTTTTGCATTGCATGTTTCCTGCTAAGTAACTGAAAAACATATGTAGATGCAAGTTGATTTTAAACATAAGACATATATAGAGAAATATCACGTTTAGTATCATATTGTTAAGTTCTTAGTATTTATCATGGTCAATTCATCTGAATGAAAAGTATGACAAGGTTATAACAGTAGAGGGGCTTTTGTTCTATACCCAGTCAATTCAAAGAACTATAGAACTAAAAAGACCCAATCAAAGAACATAGGACTTAGACAGTAATGAGAATATGCTATAAGATATTGTAATAACAAAATGAGCTAATTTTTCTGTTACTTTGCCACATTTTTTCAAAATGATGAAAGATACCACTCTGTATTTCAAATTAAATTAGTATGTAAGTTCTATGTCTTTTAAAACTATAAGTCCTGAACAGAACTAGTTTCAAGTTTAAATATAATAAAATTGAGAAAGGAAATAGGGAATGTGTCAAAGCGACAACAACCCGACCATAGAGCAAACAACAGCTGAAGGCCACCAATGGGTCTTCAATGTAGTGAGAAACTACCGCACCCGGAGGCGGTCTTCAGCTGGCCCCTTAAAAATATGTATACTAGTAATGTTTAAGACCAGGTCTTTTGTTCTAAAGAGGATTAATCTGAGGTAAAATGTAACTTTTTTAAGGCCAGGCAGTATAGTATGTCTTTAGCCATCAACAAAATAAACTTGAGGTTTAGATATAATGTTTTGGGCCAGACATTATAGTTTGTCTTTAGCCATAAACAGAATAAGAATGAGGTTTATATTGTGGTTTTAGGCCCAACAGACCCCCATCAGGTAGACGGGACAGACCATTGAGTGCTAGGAGTGATGGCAGTGGGGAGTACAATGTACAGGGAGAGAGACCGTCTAGTGTCCGAGGTGAAAGACGATCAAGTGTTCGAAGCGTCAGAGCTGAAAGTCGACCTCATAGTGGTAGAAGTGATAGGTCATCTAGAGAAAGGGAGGTAATTCAAAAATGTTAAAAGATTTGGGCATGTTTAGAATTCTATAAGTACAATTTTTTAAAATGTTTAAATTTTTTATAAAATTTTTACTGTTTTAAAGATTTAATTGCTAAATATTAATATTATAATATCTTTTAAAAGTGAAAAAAATGTAGTGCTCTCTTTCTTTGTTAAATGCAGGAAGAAATAGAAAGTATGCGTCAGAAAAATGCTGCGAAGAAAATTCAGCGAAATTGGAGAACACATAATCATGAAATTGAAAAACAAAGAGAAATTGAAAAACAAATCCAAATTGAAAGACAAATACATATTGAATGTCAATTAAAATTAGAAAGACAACGTCAGTTAGAAATAGAAAAACAAAGAGAAATTGAAAGACAGATTGAGAAACAAACTAAACTTGAACGGCAGCTTGAAAAACAGAGACAAATTGAAAAACAAAGACAACTAGAAAATGAGAAAAGAGTAAGAAGTGTTGACTTGTGTAGGTTAAGAAGGCATATATCACAAATGAGGGAATTAAGTATTTGATGGTGTACAATTTTGCAGTCACAAATTGCTCACTTAGCAATTTTACACGTCTATATTGCCCTGTGTAAATGGTTGCAATGCATTAATATTCACACTGACTTTCATTCTACACATATACACCTAGTTTGAAAATAATTATCTAAATAAAACATTGATTTTATCTATGACAAATGATGCATGTTGTTAGATTGAACATGTTTATTTTGTGTATTTGAATGAGAGATGTTCAATAGGTTATGTATAAACATGCATGATAAAACATTAATGATTTGTCCACCAAAAGAAACAATTATCCCATCCTGATCCCTGATTAAGTAATTTCAATGGCATTATTAAATGTAGTGTATGAATGATTTTGGTGATGGAGGTGAACACAATTTATGTTTTTTGTATGCATTGCATTTGTATGAGTTAAACTTGTTTTATTTTAGCAAATATAAATTGTTAAAATTGATCACCAATAGTCTATATTCTTTTTTTATTTATTATTCTAATCATTAATGTTTAAATCAGATAAATAGTTTGCAATAAATACTATAGGCATCTAATTTGAGGGTAATATTCTTCCATTAATACATATATCCGTATTTAAGCACAAATATGGTTAGAATTTAAGGTATATATTAAAAAGAAGATGTGGTATGATTGCCAATTAGACAACTGTCTATAAGAGACCAAAATGACATAGGCATTAACAACTATAGTTCACTGAAATGAATTGGGTATAGGTTTGGGTGTCACTTAAAATAAAAATGTGTATTCATGGTTAAGGATTTAAAAAGAATTTTAAAGTTGAAGCCTAAAGTTTACATTTATGTTCTTATCTAACGTCAAGAATTTCATCCTAGTTTTGATTGTTTCCTTTTGTTAGGTTTTGTCTGTAAGGCAATTAACTATTGATGCTTGATATTTGTCATTTTTGTTGATTTTCATCTTTTCTGATTTGTTTTCAAAAACTGCTTTTTATTAGATAATTATATATATATATATATATAAACAAGTCTAAATTGAAAACTACGTTCAAACCTATGATTGCGTTGGATAAAAACCGCAATTTTTATACGTGTGCATGTAAAACAAATTTCGTTGTAGAAGGGTCTAAATATATATATACGATTTAAATCCTTTGATACTAGTAGACTTCTATTGGGCTTATCAATTGTTGATGGCTTAACTTCTAGATGTGTTTTGTCAAAGTATGTCATCTCAAGACATCTGTTATCATGGTTTACCTGTGTATTGTTGTGTCTTTGTCTGAATGACACATATGTATTCTACATATCTACTGTTTTTTGGATACTAAATTGATATTTAATTTTACACAGATGATTGATGTTAAAAATTCTTGTGGATTTTTATATTCAGGAAAAAGTAGAAAGATTACGACAACAACATGCAGCAAAGAAAATACAGAGAGGATGGAGAACTAAGAAAGGAGAAGATGAGAAGGAAAGAGATGTATGTGTTTTAAATCAAATAATACAAATATACATGTTTAAAAACTATAATTTTTTTTATTGTAAAATTGAGAATGGAAATGGGGAATGTGTCAAAGAGACAACAACCCGACCAAATAAAAAACAACAGCAGAGGGTCACCAACAGGTCTTCAATGTAGCGAGAAATTCCCGCACCCGAAGGCGTCCTTCAGCTGGCCCCTAAACAAATATATACTAGTCCAGTGATAATGAACGCCATACTAAACTCCAAATTGTACACAAGAAACTAAAATTAAAATAATACAAGACTAACAAAGGCCAGAGGCTCCTGACTTGGGACAGGCGCAAAAATGCGGCGGGGTTAAACATGTTTGTGAGATCTCAACCCTCCCCCTATACCTCTAACCAATGTAGTAAAGTAAATCTTATTGTATTACTGAATAACATCTTTTAAATCTTAACTATTTTTATAAATTACAAATATAACATTTTATTTTTGTATAAGGGCTTTTCCAGAATAAATGATTGGGGGAGGGGGGGAGAGGAAGCCACTTTAATTAAAATTTGATGGGTGGTGGTTATTTAAGAAAGATTGCTTGCACATTTAAATATAATATCTAATTTAGGATGTATGCATGATGGGGTCAAATAAGAAGTGCCTTCCTTCCCCCCATACATTTACTTTTGGAACAGCCCTGAAAGTTTCAAACTTAAAAGAATAAGATTTTTTTGGATTAACTTGTGATTACAGTTTGCAAAAAAAGTATTTTTTCACAAATGACTCATCTCAAAATATAAGTCTTGCTGTTTCACTTATATTTAAAGTAAAAATAGTTTGAAATAAAATGTTATTTTGTTATTACTTTTTAAGGTCAAAGTTCAAAAGTTCAAGGAAAACAGAGCAGCCAAGAAAATCCAGAATGAATGGACGGGTTACAAACATCGTAAATATGAAGCTGATTATGATGAGGTAAACACATGTTTATCAACATTAACACATGTAGCATAGCAACAAAATACTGCTACAAAAGAGAAAGAAAAAAATAGGAAAGGAAATGTTAAAGTTTGCAATGCAATTTAGATTAGAAATATGAAATTCAAAAAAGTATATATATTGGAAACGGAGATGAACCATCAATTTTTCATCACACATTTATCTATTCTTTTATAAGTTTTTTTGACAAATAAAAAAAAATCTATTATCAACAAAGTATTTTGGAGTGGATGAGATGGGGAAATTTATAATGCTGTGGTTTCCTTTATTTTTTATCTATTTATTTTCCAAGTTGAAGAAAAATATCCTTTAACCTAAATAGTAACAGCTGCATTGAACTATAACTGAAATCTTGACTTTTTCATCTTTCAGGCAGCAGACACCATAACAGCAGCACTAAAGGGTCATCAGTCCCGACAACAAAGAATACATAAGTTCCAATATTACGATGAGAGTGAGACTGAAGACGAATCAATAACAGATGCTACAGAACTAATTTATTCAAGTTTAAAAGGTCACAATAACAGAAAAGATAAAATGAAAAGAATGAGGTATGTTGATAGTTGTTACACTATTTCCTTTCTTTTTGGTCAAAGTACTGGATTTCTTTTCACAAAAAAAATTCAATTTAAGTTTCATGATTATACAGATACTTAACTCTAGTAGTATTATGTCAATTTCATTTGGTCCATTGAATTAGTTTTATATGTACATATATATCTAGCAGTGTTCACTTTATCTTGATCTAATTTTACTGGTTAAATGATTGTTAATTTTATGATTAAATCATATTCGAAATTGCATATTAAGTCTGATCTATATAGCTAGCGTCTATTGCAGGTCAATGCTTACCTGGCGCCTTTTTAGAATGCTTTATGTAGTTTAAGTTTTTTAATATATAATTCAATTGATATCATTTTCAACATATTCACTCTTGTTTTAGTCTAATTTGAATATTTTCTTCATTTCAGACGTGTATCAGATGAAGATGAAGATTTTTCTAGCAGCAGACGGGCATCAAAAACCTCACACTCAAGACAACATACTCCTCCTAATAGAATGAGACCAGGCTCAGCACATTCAAGAGCAAGTAACTCCTCACAGGTAGGATGATGAAGAAATGTTAAAAATACTACTCATGAAGTGTGGGTTTTACCAATCACCTTTTCAGTCTGTTTTCGATCAGCAAATTTTTCTTCACACATTTCTCAGAAACTTACTAAAAGATCAACTTCATATTTGGTCCTGAAGCTTGAGTGTAATGAAATTTATTATGTGTGAACTTTTCTGATATGTCAGATACCTACTTCTGTTTGTCAATACTAGTACAGAATAATGTCATCATTCAGATTGTCCCTTACACAACACTCTGCTAGATACGACATACAAGTTAACATTGATGAATATATAGAGAGTATTATATGGCTTTGTCAAAATCACATTCGTATCAACCAGAAACAGCAATATAAGAGCTTTGCTAAATAGATTATATTGGTTGAGGGTTGATACATTGTGTAAACACTTTATTATATACATAGATCTAAAGTAAAACTCATTAAAAATTAAGATGGCCGATTTCCATTGGTTTTTTGTCGAGCCTGCAACTTTTGTTGCAGAAAGCTCGACATAGGGATAGTGATCCGGCGGCGGCGGTGTTAGCTAACTTCTTAAAAGCTTTATATTTTAAAAAGTGGAAGACCTGGATGCTTCATACTTTGTATATAGATGCCTCATGTTACGAAGTTTCTGTCAGTCACATGTCCAATGTCCTTGACCTCATTTTCATGGTTCAGTGACCACTTGAAAAAAAAGTTCAAATTTTTTGTAATGTTGAATTCTCTCTTATTATAAGTTTTAAATAGGATAACTATATTTGATATGTGCGTACCTTGCAAGGTCCTCATGTCTGTCAGACAGTTTTCACTTGACCTCGACCTCATTTCATGGATCAGTGAACAAGGTTAAGTTTTGGTGGTCAAGTCCATATCTCAGATACTATAAGCAATAGGGCTAGTATATTCAGTGTATGGAAGGACTGTAAGGTGTACATCTCCAACTGGCAGGTGTCATCTGACCTTGACCTCATTTTCATGGTTCAGTGGTTATAGTTAAATTTTTGCGTTTTGGTCTGTTTTTCTCATACTATATGCAATAGGTCTACTATATTTGTTGTATGGAACAATTGTAGGGTGTACATGTCTATCGGGCAGATGTCATGTGACTTTGACCTCATTTTCATGGTTCAGTGGTCAAAGTTAAATTTTTGTGTTTTGGTCTGTTTTTCTCATACTATATGCAATAGGTCTACTATATTTGTTGTATTGAACAATTGTAAGGTGTACATGTCTAACGGGCAGATGTCATGTGACCTTGACCTCATTTTCATGGTTCAGTGGTCAAAGTTAAGTTTTTGAGTTTTGGTCTTTTTATCTAATACTATATGCCATAGGTCAACTGTATTTGGTGTATGGAAATATTTTATGATCTTTATGTTACTCGCACAGGTTTTATTTGACCGTGACCTCATTTTCACGGTTCATTGCACAGTGTTAAGGTTTTGTGTTTTGGTCTATTTTTCTTAAACTATAAGTAATCGGTCAACTATATATGTTGTATAGAAGCATTGTTAGCTGTACATGTCTGCCTGGCATGGTTCATCTGACCTTGACCTCATTTTCAAGGTTCATTGGTCTATGTTTAGTTATCTTGGTTAATGTTAAGTTTATGTGACAATTGTTATAAAGCTTAGCTTTATACTTAGGACTATCAACATAATATCAATGATTAGTATAGAAGGCGAGACATTTCAGCGTGTGCACTCTTGTTTTATAACACATATAGTGTACTTCAATTAAGTATGTTATAACTTAAACTATCAATATTTAGTAATTCCCTTTAATTTTACAGAGAAGTGCCAACAGACATACAGGAAAAACAAATTACAGAATGGCCTCTGATTATGATGATGACGATGACATTGAAATGTAACAGGAAGTAGAATTAATGACTGTGGAATCAGTGTAGAGAAAATCAATGGCATCTATGTGTCAATGAAATACTGTACCTGAAATACTGCCATCCATGTGACTCAAGAAATGTAAATGATGTTTTTATTAAAATCCACCCGTCCAACACTTTATATAAAATATAACAGTTGTATAGAAAAAGAAACTTTTTAATATTTATCCATTTATTTATGGTTTTCCCAATTTACATTCAAATAAATATTAAAATGTACAATGTTATGGTAGCTAGATGTCAAAGGAATAATGTAGAGTATTGTTAGGGATTTTGCCAAACTTATAAAGCTTTGCTCAAGCAGAGTATATTTGCATAGTTGTTTTATGTCTTATCATTAATACTTAAGTTTTTCCTGTTTCTTATTTTGAATTGAAGCACATTTAAACGCAATGCCAGTTTTGAAGTATAAAGCAGGATGGTTGATCATGTGTTTAATTATAAATTTGACAGCTTTAGATGCATGCCAAGTGCCTCAATATAAATTAGCAACGGCATTTTTATGGAAAAATGTGTAAGCAATACCCAATTGATAAACATTCTTAATGCAGTTTGTTCTACCAGTACATACGTAAGATAGACCCAAATGAAACCAAAGAAGATTGTTGGGCCATTCTGTATTTATGTTAAGAATAAAACCCTGATTGAAACTGGCAATATCAAATTTTGAGCTGTCAGTGTATTCTCTATGGTTATAGCAGAAATATAATTTTCTGAGGAATAAGATCAGCAACATATATTATCTAGTGATTAATAATATGCTTTCGACACTGAGAATTTGTGGGCTAAGGTTTGTTTTATTGTTGAAGTACTAAGAATTACTGAATATTTGGGTGTTGTTTAACATTTTAAATTAGAGTACTTATCATTCTGTTGAACAGATTCCATTAGGAATGTTTTTTAGAGAAAAAAATTATCTGGGTTTAAAAATATCTTAAAAAGAACTGACATTTTGCATTGTGTTTATAGAGATTTATTGGAGACTGTGTACAAAATTTTAAAGATCTAAGGCATGTCAAATAAAGTTTCTATTGTCTGTTAGTTGATATTATGTACGTTAAGAAGTTTAGTGCTAGCTAGTCTATGTTTAGGTATGTATTCATTGCAATCCAGAAAATAACCTTGCTCACATATGTTTATGTCGTAATTCTTTCATGTTAATTTGTATATACCGTTTGTTTAATGTTTTGTTATTGGGAAAAACATTTTGATTATGAACTGGATGCCTGAAAATCTTTTTCATACTTATTGTCTTTTGCATGTGAGGGTAGCGGAATTAAAATAGATATTATCTGTGATATTTAATGTTTCTTGTATGTTTTATTTATTTGTTATTTGTTTTTATAATGTTTCTCAACATGACAAAATATTTTGTACTAGCTAACTTATAAACGTTCTTATTGTTCTAATCAAGGAAAAAATCAAATCTTTTGAAGTCTTGGTTGCTGCAATATCTCTTTTGTATGTTATTATATCTTTATGTTTTATTTCTTTTCTAATGATAGGAGAATTAAGTTGGAATGCTTTTGAAATAACTTATTATAAGAAAAGGACAAAGCAATTTTGGTGTTGCCTCATATTAATGATTATGTGTTTGTTTTGTGGGTTGTTGTCTCATCGATGTGTACCCCATTTATCTTTTTATCTATAGGATAAAAAAATTTAAGAAATTGTGAAACATTTTTTTCTAGTAAGACCATACATTAATTATAAAATTCATATAAGTTCATGTCATTTTAAGTACATTGTCATAAATATCTTAAGCTTGTTGAGTGCAAATAAAGACTGACTTTATTCATAATATCTCAGAACTAGCTTTAACATGTTTAATGTGTATTACTTTCAGCAGAAGTTTTAAAATATTGGATCTGAATGATAATATTGCATACTGTAAACCAAAAATATTTTTGCCACTTCAGGAATAGATAAATAAGGCAACTATGAATCATCACTAAATTGACTAACTTAGATTTGCAAAATACAAAAATAAAGTGAGAAAATTGAGAAAATAATTGTATTTTTGCTCTCCCTTTACCTACTAGTTAGTTTAGGATCTAAAAGTTATTTAAAATAATATTTGTAATATTCTACATATCAAATTTGGTAAATTCAATATTAACATGATAATATAGAACTAGCTTCAATAAATCATATATTACAGTACAGGTAGAGGGTGACTTCCCTCATGACACATTAAAACTACATTATATTTTCATATTTGCACACAAAATATGTACAAATCAAAGAGTATTTTAATGTATATGTAATAGTAACTGTAACAGTAACATGTCTCATTGTGTAAAGTAGACTTGTATGAGATGGAGAGAACATTCCAGAAATAAAAGTAGTTTTAATATTCTTAATGTTTTCATATTTATTACTTACCTTGATATACTGTGTATGATGTTTTTTACCGACGTAGTCGGTATAGTTTGGGTTTGTGCCCTTTGAACTTAAAGACGCTTAACTATGGCAACAGAATATGCATGATGTATCTTTGTGCTTTTGAAGGTTATTAAAATGATAGTTTTAAACAATTACTCAAATTTAAATACGTCGGATGTCTTTTTTAAAGATATGACAATTATTTGAGTGGTATTTGTGTCAGTGTTTAGGATTCTGAGTATCTATGTTATGTCTTGAAAAACATACAGTATTGAACTTTATCTGTCATGGAAAATTGTGTTGATTTATTGATTATTTAGTTCCACTGTGTTATGTCTGAAACAACAAACAGCATTTAACCTTTAAATTGAGAATGTGAATGTGCCAAACAGACACCAACCCAACCAAAGAGCAGAAAACAGCCCAAGGCCACCAATGGGTCTTCAACACAGCAAGAAAAATACTGCACCCGGAAGTTGGCTTCAGCTGGCCCCTAAACAAATATATGTGTACTAGTTCAGTGAAAATGGACATCACATTAGACTCCAAAACATATAAATGAACTAAAACTAAACAAAAAAAATTACACAAGATTAACAAAGTCCAGAGGCTCCTTACTTTAAACAGATACAAAAACGTGAGTCGGTTAAACATGTTTTGTCAACCATAGTCTGTAATGGTAAATCCTGTTGACCTCCTTTTATGGTTGGTTATGAGGTTTCATTCATTGATCGAATGTTGTTTCATACCTGTAACATTCAGTTGTATTTATTTGATGCTTATTCAGGACAATAATAAGTTAATGTGAATCCACTTCACAGATTTTATAAATTGCTTGATAGTCTGATGACATTTTAGGGATGGTCATTGAATTGGAGAACTTTATCCTGATTGTATGGTAAGTATCGATATGTCAGATGAGCTATTCAGGCTCCAATGGGCTTGTTAAAAGTAATATAACAAATTTGTCGAATTCCAAGGAAAATTCGAAAAAGAAAGTCCTTTATCAAATGCGAAAGCACAAAAAAACCCCAAACAAATGGAAAACATCCGTCATATTCCTGACTTGGTACAGGCCTTTCCTTATGTAGAAAAATTTGGATTAAACCTTGTTTTACAGTTAGCTAGAACTCTCACCTGCATGACAGTCGTGTATAGTTTCATTATATTACAGCAATCTGTGAGCAAAACAAACGGACATAACGGGTTAATATGTAATTAAAAAAAATGGTGGTATAGTTTTCAACATTGTGTTATAATCACTTTAAAATAAATATCTATTTAAGCAAAGAAAAACTAAATAGTATATAGATGTACTTTAAAGACAAAGTAAATAAACAAAAACGAAAAAGAAAAAGAAAAGAATGCAAAAATGAACATAGTACAGTAACGCAATAGCAGGATGTATAACAATAAACTCTTCATATATATCAGTATAGACATTTTTTTATTTGCACCAGACGAACGTTTCGTCCACAAAAGACTCATCAGGGACGCTTGTATAAAAAAAGGTTAAAAAGGCCAAATAAAGTACACATTCTCAAGATGAGATTTCCTTTTAAATTAAATTATGTTATGAAATTACATCACACCCACACTATGACAAATCAGTTTAAACAGTCAAATTGATTTACCTGTTTAAAAAGAAGGTACATCAATGCAATATTATATTGTTAAATTTTTACCCCAAACAAAAAAAATGGATAAAATCACATCTGAATGGTAAAGGATGCGTTATAACCTTCAGCATGTTTAGTTTTAAGTAACTGAATGGTAAAGGATGCGTTATAACCTTCAGCATGTTTAGTTTTGTAATTAATCACATCAAAACGACGATTTTGAGGTACGTGTTGTTTTATTTGCGATAATAATATAGTCATTGGTCATTTCTTGATCCAATCTATTCAAAATGGCGGGTCTCTCCTTAGTTACGACTGGTCAACCGTGGATTTGTAAACAGTCTTATTTTATGATTAATTATAAGAAAGAAAATGTGGTAGGATTGCCAATGAGACAACTCTTCACAAGGAGAACACGGATGTACTGACTTCTTTGCTGGTGAAACTATCAGAGAGAAAATATGCGCTAGCATCGACACACTATGATTTTTGTTAAAGCTCGTTGTATTAATTAAATATACAAACCATTTTGAAATGGATAAATGATACAAACAAAAATGGAAAAATTTTGGTTGCTAAGCATATCGGTATATCGGTATCGCGTAATTACGAGTTACGAGTTAATATTGTTTTTATTTCGTAATTACGAGATAATTATCGCGTAGTTACGAGATAACTATCGTGTAATTACGAGATAAAATTACATTTATATAGGTATACAAATCATGATTACCCTTCCGTGAGACCTGATAAAACGCCCAAAGGGTCAAGTAATATTTTCCCATCACTTGACGTCCGTCGTCGTCCGTTTACTTTTACCAAAATCTTCTTCTCTGAAATCACTTGACCAAATTGAACCAAACCTTAATCATCCTTAGGATTTGTTGTTTTAAAAATGTATCCAAAGACTCCGCCTACCAACCAAGATAGCCACCATGGCTAAAAATAGAACATGGGGTAAAATGTAGTTTATTGTTTATTTATCTGAAACTAAACATTAGAGCAAATATGAAAGGGTAAAATATTTTCAGACGAATCAGACTTCCCGTTGTAAGGATGCTGCCCCTGAATTGGTAATTTTAATGATTATTTTTCATTTTTTGGTTATTATCTTGAATATTATAATAGATGGATGAAAACTGTAGCAGCAAAAATGTTTCGCCAAGTAAGATCTTCAAATAAGTCAATTGACCAAAATTGTCAATTAACCCCTTAAGGAGTTATTGCCCTTTAAAGTAATTTCTGCAATAAAGTAAATTTTTGTAATCTTTTACAAAAATCTTCTCCTCTTAATCTACTTGGCCAAATTAATGAATTTTTATCTCGTAATTAGGAGATAGTTTTCTCGTAATTATGCGATAATTATCTCGTAATTCTGCGATAACTATCTCGTAATTACGCGATAATTATCCCGTAATTACGAGATAAAACAATGATTATCTCGTAAATACGTGATATTTTTCTCGTAATTACGAGATATTTATTTCGTAATTACGAGATAATTTTACTTTGTTGTGTATGACCCTAATAGGCTTTCGTGATATACTACTGAATACCATAAAAAGTTTAAATAATTCGGTGCTCGTCCTTCCCGTACAAAAAACATGACACGTACTCCAGCTGGACAGTAGCCGTACTGAGAACCGTACTTATAATAATCATTTGGACTTTTCTTTGTATGTCTTATAATGGATAACCCGGCTGGACTTTCAGCGAAATTAGCCGTAAAGCGGCTCGAAATATTTAAATTAGCAGGAGTCCGGTTCAGAAAGTCCGGCTGGACTTTCATAAAAGTACGTCTGAAAAAATCCAGCCGGCATTTCAGGCAAAAATATGGCCTCTAAAAAGTTCAGCTGGACTTTACAAAGTCCGGCTGAACTTTAAGAAGTCCAGCTGAACTCATAAAAGTTCAGCTGGACTTCAAAAAGTTCTGTTTGACCTTTAAAGATGATCTCAGCAGGGGCTGATCCACAAAAAAATAGGGGGGAGGGGGTTCCACCCCCGCAGAACCCTCCCTCTTGATTATTTCTGCTTAGTTTTTCTTTAGATGGTGGATTCTTCTGATTTGATATGCATCCCTTGTTATAATCTGAAAAAAAAAAAAACAGATGGCATTATGCATATACGTACTGCTCATTTCTTTTTCTTTTTCTACTGTCTTGCTGGCAAAATCAAGAAACGGGGAATTGTGAAGCTAAATGCTTACTCCTAAAAGTGTGTGGTTATAATTATCATGATTATATATTAAGACTAAATAAATTTAAAGTGCATAAAATAAAGTAAACTTTTAAGCTTTGAAAATCACTCAAACTGAAATATTTTGCATAATTAAGTATTTAATGTAGTTTTTTTTAATTCTTTTTACTCTTCAAAAATAAAAATTAAGCTAATATATATTTATAATGTTGTAATCATTTCATTAATATGTTGAAGAAAAAAGAGCATATCAGATTGTACTTACCAGAATATGCAATCCAAAATACATGCAAACAGCTAGCAATCTTCCTAAATTGAAATTGATGCCAGTCAGAAGGATCCATCTTTCTAATATAATGTGAAAAGAACAAACATTTGCTTTACATCCAATGTAAATTTCTCATTTTGTTTAAGAAAGAAGACACATCTTCCTGTTTATTCCAAATTCAAATTTTGTTGTATTGCAATACATAAGGTTGTTTGAGGAGCTGTGAAAAAATTTCTTCTTATGACTTCTTGCATATGTCTTAATTTTGAATATGTGATATATTAAAAAAAAGAAAATCAATTATTAATTTGTTCGATTAAGAAATGTTTAATAAAAGTGATAGTTATTGCAGATATATGTATTTAGAAATGTGTTATCCTTCAAATGGCCCCATGATCAACCTCTGTGTAGATGCTACTTCCTGTGACCTGTCCAGACTGAGGTTAATTGAAAACAGATTGCACTCTCTACAAGACTATAATACTGCTATTAAATCATTGTTATGGCTCAAGTTTCTAATTGATTTTAATTTAAAGAATGATGATAATTATTTATTTTATGCATTCATCTAATTAAATATAAACATACTAGAAAATGTATAAATTTAACCTATTAATAGATGTAATTTTGCTAGGGGTTTTACTTCATGAAAAAGTAAAAATGTTAAATAATTGTTGAAAACATATTAACTGGGATATAATTCAATCAAAATTCATTCACCTAATATTAAATTTCAATTTTCCATTTACAGTCTATTTTAAATATTGTATAATGGAATTGAAAATTTTAGGGGAAAAGATCACATCTGATAGTTTGATCTTAAAGTATATAGTTAAAAAATATGATATCATTATTATAACTTGCAAATTTTCATTTATAACTCTTTTCCATTTTGAAAGAAATTGTTCCTTTCAAAGAACAGAATCCTAGTAACAAACTTTTTATTTCTGTAAGGGCAGATTTGGCTGATGAAAATATTCTAAGTCTTAATTCCTGCTCATAAATGACTGTAAAATTTTCTAAGACAAAAATCCTGCTGATCATTCTACAGAAAGAATAATTTCCCTCAAAAGTCCAGCCGTGTTTATTTTCTTGTCAGAATTACAAAAAGTGCGATTGGACTTTTAAGAAAATACCGGCTGGCAAATAACTGAAGTATAAGAAAAAGTACGTGTACGGCTCAAGTCAGACTGGACTTTTCAAAGTCAGACTGGAATACGTCTCAAGTCCAGCTGAAGTCCAGTTGAACTCCTGTTGAAATTTTCGTACGGGTAGTACTTTTAATTGTTTTTCCCCCACATTTTTACCAATCAATCTCTATGTTATATTTTTTTATAAATTTTAAGCGAAGCTTTTTTTTCTTACTCAAAATGTCCTGTACCTTTTTTGGAAAATGGCCATTGTTATATTATTGTTCGTTTCTGTGTGTGTTACATTTTATCGTTGTGTTTCTGTTGTGTCGTTGCTCTCCTTTTATATTTAATGCGTTTCCCTCAGTTTTGTATGTAACCCGGATTAGTTTTTTTCTCAATCGATTTATGAGTTTCAAACATCGGTATACTACTGTTGTCTTTATCTAGAAGGTATAAATCAGTATAAGTAGTACAACGACCAGTTCACAGTCATTTTTGGTCAGGTCAATTTTTTTTTAACCTAAAATAGTTATCAAAGGTACCAGGATTATAATTGAAAACATATATTTTTTCTAGTTTTTTGTTAATGATATAGAATAACACAGAAATTTCCATCGGTCAGGTCATTTCTGTTATTGGTAAGGTCATTGTAAACGTTAGAAAGTTCACGTTTTCTGAATTGTTTTGATTTTGTTTCGATATTTTTATATTGGCTGATCAAATTTTCTTATACATCAAATTTAACATAAATCCTTTAAGAAATAGTAATTAATAATAGCATTTTCATTTGGTCCTGTCATTGTCAGCGTTGGTCAGGTAATTTTTAATGAAGATTTTAAAACGTTTTCTATTTTTTTCTAGGGTCCCCTTTTTTTCATATATTTATGTATTAAATGGTCTTAATTTATAACAATTCACATTTGACATAAATCATCTGAGAAATAAAAAAGTTATTAGCGTTTTCGTTTTGGTCCAGTCATTAGTGTAACCCACCAAAGGGAGATAATTCGCATTGTGAGGAATATTTTGCACAATGACCATTTTTTAGAAATTAATTGCGCATGCTTTTAGTTAGATTACCAATTTTGTTTTTGCTTTTTGACTAAAACATGAGTGAAATTATTTTTTTTGTGTTTCTTTTTAATAGATGTAGCCACATAATTTTACAACAATGCACCAAATATTGTATTTTTCTAAAAAAAAAACAAAACCCAACAACTTTCTCTGCTGTTAACATGGTAACCAACCAATATATATATATTGGTTGACATTATTTTTCTGACTTGTCTAATAGGATCTACAACTCAGCCGATTTTCAGAAAGATCGGTGACCATGTGTGCCGAAAAAGTTAAAGTGGTTACAGAGAATGGGTATTAACTTTTAAACAGTTCATCGTCCTCAATGTGGTTGGGAGGGTTGAGATCTCACAAACATGTTTAACCCCGCCGCATTTTTGCGCCTGTCCCAAGTCAGGAGCCTCTGGCCTTTGTTAGTCTTGTATTATTTTAATTTTAGTTTCTTGTGTACAATTTGGAAATTAGTATGACGTTCATTATCACTGAACTAGTATATAATTGTTTGGGGGCCAGCTGAAGGACGCCTCCGGGTGCGGGAATATCTCGTTACATTGAAGACCTGTTGGTGACCTTCTGCTGTTGTTTTTTTCTATGGTCGGGTTGTTGTCTCTTTGGCACATTCCCCATTTCCATTATCAATTTTATTGACATAATGCACTAGACGTCTTCATGGACATATAATTTTACACCAAATGTGAGATATTTTGGATCATCTGAGTTAACAGTACTACTTTCTTTGGTTTTTACATGACCGACTCCTAGATAAACTTTTCAGAGATTGCTTTTTTTATATTCAAATAGCTTTTTAATCTTTTTTAGTCACCTTTTCCACCTCACGTTCACTCGTAAAATATTTATTTAATATCAGTTAAATAGTTATGTAAATAAACTGTTATCGAAAATGAGGTCTTTGATCATCAAGTTAATAATGCAATCCACAAATTTATCAAGAGTAGGTCGTTTTTACAAATATTTCCACAAAAAATGCTAACCTTTTTTTTTAAATAAAATATGTTTAAACAAAATCGGCATGAAAACGAAGAAATAAGTTGTACGGTTGAAAGACATAAAACGCACAGAGCACAATAGTACACACCGACGATATACAAATGAGACTAAGAAATGTTGATCACCACTGAGTTCACTTTATTAACTTTGGTTGAGAAAATATTAAAATATCTATAAAAAAAGAGAAAGACATAACGATTAGATAGTTTAGAACAAGAGGCAGATATATGATCAATGACTGTTTATCATCACCTGTTGGAATAAATACATAAGAAGCCCATGTCGCATACGTAGGGAATTATGTATTTTAACATCTTAACTTGATAAGGGAAAACATCAAGTGGGTTTGAACTCCTACAGTTTTACAGACTTGTTTTTAAATAACAATGTAGGAAACGTTATTTTATGGCTACTCTAGTAATACTGTAAACACGTTTATTTATTTACTGAAAGGGTTAAAATCAAAAAGAATTGAGAGAGGAAACAGCGAATGTTTCAAAGAGACAACCCGACCGAAGAACGGTAAACAGTCCAATATAAAAAATTAGATTTGCCATTCAGAAAACTCTTCACAAGACACCAAATGACACATATATTAACAACTTTAGGTCAAGGTATTTAGTCAGATATGAAAGGCATGAAATAACGAATGTCAAACAATTCAAACGAGGAATCTGATGGCATAATTTGTGTACAAAATTATAAACGCTAAACAAATATGTAACACAGCAACAAACGACAACCACTGAATTACAGGCTCCAAACTTGAGACAGACACATACAAAATGTGGTGGGGTTAAACATGTTAGTGAGCACCCTCCCCTCCCCTAATCTTGGGACAGTTGTGCAACAGCACAATGCACTAATTGTACAAAATGAAACAAACAATTCATTTTATCAACAGCAACAAACAACGACCACTCAATTACAGGGTGACCTTGGACAGGCAAAAATGGAATGTGATGGGATGAAACTTGAACTTTCCCCTAATCTGGGACATTGGTGCAACAGTACAACATGAGAACACCAATGGGTCTTCAACGCAGCGACACAATACTGCACTGAAACGAAATGGCCCCAAGGGTGACTGCGGAATAGAAGTATGGTCACTTATTCTTCTGACCGGCAGTAAAACGCTTGCCAAGGTGTGGCGTCCGTTTGGCTGTGCAAGATATATCAAGTTTGCAGCCACGTCTGGTTAGAACAGGGGCGTTAAATCCGATGCCTCTCGTAAAGAGAGTGCTACGTTCTTTTCACGTTAAGAACCATTGCAACAACTCTTTGAGGGGTCCGTAGGTGACCTGTTGCAAGGCAAAATTTCTGTCCCTATCCATTATACCCTCAGTGGCAGTTCAAATTTCCCCGACCATCATCCCGGATGGCTTCTATTACAAGACCTACCTGTTGTATTGATTTTGAACTTGTTGTCGTCCTGAACATGCATGAAATATTTGCCACTGGACGTCAAGCAACCAAAAACCAATCGACCTATCAACGAAATGGACGCCTCATTAAACTCCCAAACGTACATATGAACTAAAATATAAAACCTTATCAGACTATAAAAAGATTACTGCAAAAACGTGGAGGGGGTAAAAATGTTTTGTGAGATCTCAACCCTACCTCTAAACTTACCAATGTGGAAGGAACAAATACACATCAATGGACTCAGTAAAACTTAGTTTAAAAGAAGTCCTAGTCTGATATCTGAATACAGAATGTATTAGATATTATAAAATCATTTGTTATATTTAACTTGATTGAATAACCAGTCAGATATTGCTTGTTCAGGTATTATTAATCACGATAATTTCGAACTAGAATTCATGCGCTAAATAATAGTACTGGTAGTCTAGGACTGTCATTCGAAGCTCGCTGTTCAGACAGTACAGTATCATTTATTCACGTCAAAACAATTTCATGTTAAAAATTGATTACATACTATGAATGAAAAAAGGCAATAGTAGTGCATCACTGTTCAAAAGTCGTAAATCGACTGAGAGAAAACAAATCCGAGTTACAAAATAAAACTGAGGGAAACCTGCCAAATGTAGATATACAATATGTGTCTCTTATCATTGAGAAAATATGGGATTGCATCGGTCGATTACAGTACATAGGACATTTTTGTTTTGTTTGCTTGTTTGTCTTTGTTTATTTTTGTACATTTGTATTTTTATATTTGTATTTTGTAAATCTCAGCTGGTATCATGTACAAAGTATTTGAAATAAAAGTATCTGATCTGTTGTATAATACATTATATGATCTTGCATTTTAGAAACTGTTTTGTATTGAAACTTTTAGAAAACAAGAATGTGTCCAAAGTACACGGATGCCCCACTCGCACTATCATTCTCCATGTTCAATTGACCATGATATTGGGTAAAAAATGATTTGGCATTAGAATAAGAAAGATCATACCATAGGAACATGTGTACTAGGTTTCAAGTTGATTAGACTTCAACTTCATCAAAAACTATCCTTGACCAAAACTTTAACATGAAACTGGCACTTTCATTTTTTGTGTTCAGTGGACCATGAAACAGTCTAATTTGGATTTAACATTAGAAAGATCATATCACAAGGGACATGTGTACTGAGTTTCAAGTTGATTGTACTCCAGCTTCATTAAAAATTACCTTGACCAAAAACTTTAACCTGAAGCGGGACAGACGGACGGACGAACGGACGAACAAACAAACGAACGAACAGACGGACACACATACCAGAAAAAATAATGCCCCTCTTCTATCGTAGGTTGGACATACAAACATTTTCTATTGTAGTGATTGAAGCGGTCGATTACAGCAAATTGGACATTTAAATGTGTTTTATTTGTAATACGATAAAATCTGCTCTGCTGTCGGGGCGAGCTGATTAGCATAAAACGGTGTTGAGTTTTCCTCATACATTATTATTGTTAAGTATTGAAGAAGAATACGTTATTTCTATTTCGCTTTCAAATGAGGTATGGGAGATTGTACATTTTAGTTATATAATATGCGATCAGCGGTTTTAATCTACAATATACGTAAACAATACATTTTTGGAAAAAGGATCAATGTCATACTCATTCGTTCTTCAAGATGCTGATAGCAACATGGTTGAAGAGTTTTCCGCTTATATTACTCGAAAGAAAGAAAAGTTTAGACGTTTCGTTCGAACGAGTCAAAAAAAATAATTACAAAATGATGGAAATTATTATAAATTAAGGAATGTATCTCCCTCATGCAAAGCTCTGATTCCTTTCACGGATTTGGCTATACTTTTTGGACCTTTTGGATTATAGCTCTTCATCTTTTATATAAGCTTTGGATTTCAAATATTTTGGCCACGAGCATCACTAAAGAGACATGTATTGTCGAAATGCGCATCTGGTGCAAGAAAATTGGTACCGTTAATTTTATTAAGTTGGTACCTAACGCTACAGAGAGATAACTCTGTAAAATCAGCTAAACGTTTCAATCACGTTGTATTGTTAAGTAAAATTTAAGCTTCTCAATGATCAAATTAGTGTTTGTCAAACTGTTATATATCATATCCAACCATTTTTTTCCGAGAAGGTGATTGGTTCAAGTTTTTTGAAATTTTTATATTTTTTTCAAAGGGTCCAAGTGAATATTTTGTAACAATTTTATGAAAATTAAACGAGACAAATTAATTTTAGTCAAGGTGTTAGGTACCACCTTAAGTCACAAGATAATTTTGGCATTCACACTATATGCATACATTAACCAACTAAATATTAAAAACATGCAAAATACATTCGTGGTAAGCAGGCACAAACATGGTTTCTATGGTGTTTCAACTAGTATTCAGAAGTTATGTAACGATTATACATTTAAAAACGTATGTAAATAGTTATCAAAGTTATTAACAATGCGAACCTTTCAAAACCGGTCTTTAAGTACATACACATTCATAGACATAACCTTGAAAAAATCCAAGTCGTAAACTGATCATGTAATTATGTGATGTTCTGAATTGTTGTGGTAACACTCTTAGACTTAGTATAAAAATAGTATGTTAATATCGATCTCAAGTCATTATACAGAATGATACCAGATAACCAAATGCGAGTTTGAAATAAAAGGCACAGAACTGATGTCAAATAAAATGTAAGTTAAAGCTAAACAATAATTCTTAGATTACCATTAGGCATAGGCCTACGCAGTAATTGACGCAAAAAGCTTACAATAATTTAAACATGCATATTTGAAAAAATATAATATGCAAAAGAGATTAAAATGATTCGCTTTATCTTTAACGGTATGATAAGAAAAATTTCTGTTCACGAACTGTATCGATGATATTTAAGTAATTACACGTCTATATATAATTACAAAAAAAACGTTTGTGATCTAATAATGTTGGTCTAAAGGAGTAGGTCCAGTAAGACCCCTTTTTGTCTCCAAAATATAGCAGTTTTACAAAATTGTTTAAATGTAAACTTTTAGTTATCTATTGGACAGTAGAATGCTTCTGCTACATGAATATGGCCTGTTTTTGACAATACATATATATCGGGTACTAGCACCGTTAAGTCATGCTAAATTACTGAAATCTTTACTATTCGAGCATTTTAGTTAAATTTTAGACGGTTTTCGTGTCAAACGAAAGTGGCCACATCGTGTTCATCCTTAATATTGGAATGTAAGTTGTATTTGATGATAATACATAACATATATAAAGGTTGAGGATGAACACGGATGCGGCCACTTTCATTTTTGACAAAAAACATCTGAAAAGTGACATTTTTCGGCATATTTGGTAGATTTTTCAAATCTGAACTTAAATCGGATCGTTTGTAATGACTAAATCAGTTAACTTCTTTCACATAAACTAATTAATTCAAATGAAATAGACACGTAAGTGTTTAAAACGTGCTCAAAATCTTTCGTCAGATGAACCTGAAATTTGAGGCAAAAATCGGTCCTTACCGGACCTACTCCTTTCACGAACGAACAGTATATCAATACAAACATGCTGTGAATTGGTTAATCAACGACAGTTAAATTTCTTGTTCTTTCTGTGCTGTTTCCAAATCTGGTTGACTTTTAAGTTGACTTTATTTTCAACCCTCAATCACGTGTTACAATTTCAACTTTTTATAACCATCGGTGTATTTAATTTTCATACAAAATTTTGACATGAATCGTTTGCTTACGAGATTCAATACAATTTTGAGATAAATGTTTACCGCTCTTTGCCTGTTAAAGGAAGCTTGTGATCTATTCCTTACAATTATGTTGTAAGGTATCTTTACTCTTTAGGTTATCATATGTAACGGCTTTAACCAAAACTCGTTTTAAGATTCCTCTGAAATAATGTTTCTGTTACTATTAAAAGTTATGTTTACTGTCATCAAACTTATATACATGAATGATTTATTTGCACAAATGTTGAGAATAAAAAAATAGCTCAAATATGAAGTACATATTTTTTCAGGTATAGGGGGTTGATGTAAAATGTTGTACTGTCAAAAAATATAGAAGACCCATCGCTTAACTAATTAAGATGATATTTAAAAAAAAATCTAAAATTTGCCTTAAATTCGCATGTAAAGAGAACAACAACGATTGTTTGAAAATTTTGATCGCTGACTATTTAATCGCTTGGAATTTCTTTCCAACAATCATTTTTCAAAATGATAAAATGCGTTGGAAAATCTATTAAGAAGAAGAAATGACAGGTATGTTTAGCAAGCTGTTTTTATATATTTTCAATTTTAAGATATCTTATCAAGTTAATAAGATATCTTATTAAGTATATAATATATCTTATGATGTTTATAAGATATCTCATTAAGATAAGATAATAAGATAGCTTATTTAATTTGAATCAGAAAAGATATCTGATTTATTTTATAAAATATCTTATTTATTTTATAAGATATCTTATTTCTTTTATAATATATCTTATTCAATTTATAGAATATTCAATTAGTTTTATAAGATCTCTTATAAAATTAAATGAATCCTTAATGATATGTCTTGTAAAGTTAATAAGATATCTCTAAAAGTATATAATATATCTTATTTACTTTACTAGATATATAAGTAACTACATGAGCGATCTATGCTTTAAAAAAGACTTATATACTTGATTTAACATATATCTTATTTTGTTAACTAGATATCTTATCAAGTAAATAAGATAACTTATAAAGTATATAATATATCTTATCTATATTTTAAGATATCTTGTTTATTTAATAAGGTATCTCATCAATTTTAAGATATCTTATCAATTTTTTAAGAAATTTTATTTATTTTATAAGATATCTTATTTATTTATTTTATAAGATATCTTATTTATTTAATAAGAAAATAAGATATCTTATTTATTTTATAAGATATCTTATTTATTTTATAAGATATTTTATTTATTTAATAAGATTTCTTATTAATTTTATAAGATATTGTAGACAATTAATTGAAGATCTTGTATAGTTTATAAGATATCTGATATCTTATTTAAGATATCTTATACATAAGTCTTTAATAAGATATCTCTTACGATATCTTCTAAAAGTAAAGTAGATATCTTATTCAGTATATAAGATATCATATAAAGTATATAAGATATCTTCTTAAAGTATATAAAATGTCGTATTTATATTTCAAAGATATCATATCAATTTTATAAGATATCTTTAACAATTAGTTAGATATCTTGTTTAGTTTATAATATATCTTATATCTTACTACAGATATCTTTTAAACAAATACTTTATGAGATATCGTGTAAAGTTAACTTGACATCTTTCTTACTTCACTTTATATCTTAGTTACTATATGAGATATCTTTATTTATCAGATATATTGTATCTCACTTAGTTTATTATATATCTTTAAACTATATAAGATATCTTTTTTAAAATAACATAATTAAATAAAATCAACAATTAACGCTCCTTCTTGAATTACGCAGCAGGAAATAGATCATGTGATCGCACTTTCAAAATTGCAGTTGCAAAGAGTCGATTATTAATACATAATCGTGATGTTAATGTCCAAAAAGCAGATAGGTGTATTAGAAATATACTCATCATGGATAGAAATTACATGAATTAGAGGGCCGTGAGATTAATTTCGCTACAGACACCGTAGCTGTATTAAAAAGTGTATATAAACTTTACAATCAGAATAGATATGATGTGTTTGAGCTTTTGATGTGTCATTTTTATTACGGACTTTCCTTTATGAATTTTCCTCTGAGTTCAGTATTTTTGTGATTTTACTTTTTTTTAAAAAATCACAATCAAAATATAATAAAATAAGCTTACAAAAACAGTTTTTGTCATATTTGGGTAGAAGTATATAGTTATCAAAGTACCAGGATTATAATTTTGTACGCCAGACGCGCGTTTCCTCTGCATAAGACTCATCAGTGACGCTCATATCAAAATATTTATAAAGCCAAACCAAGTACAAAGTTGAAGAGCATTTACGATCTAAAATTCCAAAAAGTTGTGCCAAATACATTATAATTTGCCATTTGTTGACCTGTGTTTAACTTTTGAAAACGTTGATGGATCATTAATCAGTTTCATAATAACGTGTGAACTGCATCAATGGTCTATTGGTTGCGTTTACGATAATCATGGCTAGATTTCCGGTTAAGTGAAACGTAAAACTAAAAACAGAGCATTTAGGATAAACTCATCATAGATAACATGAAAGGAGTAATAGCAAAAACTGGTTCGTTCGGTATAGTGAAAATGATGTGTAATAGTCAGTTAAAATTATAATCGTTTCAGTTTAGTACAAAATAAGGCCAATATGTTATAGTCTTTATGTAAATTGTTTGAAGGAGATGTCCACTTGAAGATAACATCTAACCTTCTATCATTCACATTATAAATTCTTCATTATTGTGTGTTTAAGTTGTAAATTTGAGACTTGATATAAGAATTTGCATGCTTCATATAATTGATACATTGACTTGTATATTTTAGGACCTATCAAATGATGCCAACTCCATCTCCAGATGAAAATCTAGATTTTAAGCAGTTAAAGTAAGTGCCAGTTTTCTGCAACCCAATGATAGCTAGATAGATAGATAGTTTATTCTCATAAAACCATGATAATACAATGGAAAGGAATGGAAACAAACAATTCTTTGCAAATGTAAAACTCGTTTCTATAAACTGTCGAAATTTGAAAAATAGTTTGGATCACATCTATAATTTTTTGTATGGTATTATATCATGTTAAAAGTTTAGTTTAATAAATTAAAAGGTATTATCATAAAAACAGTAACAAAACAGAGGATTACGAATCTTATTAAAAAGGAAAAAGAAGCATTGGGTACCAAACTTTTAATAAAATACACTTAAACTTTAACTCTAGATGTCAGATTTGATAATTAATTTCTATTAAATATCGCTGCGTGTTGTTTTTCGGACTTTATACGACTTTAGCTAATTAACCGCAATGATAAAACTGTAAAACATATATAATATAACCAGGACGCTTGTCAAGTGTAACGTACAAGGACTTTCTATTTTCTTATAGATAGTAGAAAGCATTTAAATGTATCTATATTTTGATACCAAGTCACTCTCACTGGCAATCCATGACTTGGTATCAAAAGATAAGTTTGACAAATTGATAATATTTGGATTGTGAACACTGAATATATCATCATTAAAATATATGAAAAGAATATTAAAAGCATTGTTCCTAGACTCGCACAGATATAATCAAGGCTATGATTTTCGCGTATGATAAAACTCGTCCTGAAAGGATTATTTATTGGCAAGTTATTGAACTTCCTATTGGATACTTCATGTAACTCCTTTCTGAGGACATTTTACTTCACTGTTATGAATCATATTCAAATGATAGATATCGGAAAACGGAAAATAAAGAATTCTGATAGATCAATTGACACATTTTACAACTGCAAGGGTTCAAATATAACTGCGGAAAGAATAAGCGACATCAACTCTGCAAAACAAACATTGTTTGGATAAATTACATACGAGGTATATACATTGATTCATGATCTTTATAAAAATAAATTCACTGTATTGCCAACTTAAATGACATATTACCGTTTATGGTGTTCGATTACTAACCACTATTTTTCAAGGTATCTTTAAATTAATTTCTCGTTTGTTATTTTTCATTGCCTAAAAAAGAGGGGCGAATAATACCAGAGGGACATTCAAACTCCTAGGTAGAAGATAAACTGACAACGCCCTGGCTAAAAAAGACAAACATACAAATAATAGTACACAACATAAGATAACAAAGCCAATGACCTTATAGTGTTATAGTGATAATAGCACTGCAAATATTCTTACAGCTTCTATTTTTCTATTTTTTAGTGTCATATTCATTACACTCTTTCCATATTTCAAAAATCAAAAATGTTTACTGTAATACCGCAGTCCCACTAGGCCACGATCGCACTACGATCTGTGAAAAAAATGCAAATTTTGATGATCGTGGTACGATCGTGTAGGTCGCAGTAAGGTCGTACCACGGTCGGGGTGAGGTCTTCAAGATCTTGAAAAGCGTGGCCAACTTTGAACATGTTCAAAACAATGGTGATGCAGTCGTGGCGAAATTAGGTCGTAGTAGAAGCGTAGTGAGAGCGCACTAAGATCGTAGTAAGATCGCAAAGGAGAGCGTAGCGAAAGCGTGATTCTATTCGGAGAGATTGCGCTACGATCTCACAGCGACGTTATCACGACCTTACTACGACCATCACGTTCTCAACGCGACCCAACTACGCTTCCACTACGACTTTACCACGCTGATCACCACCATAGTACGATTCTAGCACGCCCTTGTCGTCCTCATCACGCTCTTCTCACGACCTTACTACGCTACACTACGACCATCATTTTTATTGTCATTTTCACATTAAATATATAAAAAAAAACTCCCTAGATTTTGTTTGTCTGAATGTATTTATTTTATCCATTTGCCCTAACGGCTCAACCATGCTTTTCGTTGTTATATAGATCACTGGGGTAAAGCTGATGACCGTAACTGCATTCACGGTCATCCCAAGATGTCGGATGAAAAATTAGGTCAGTTTCTGTATTGTCTGTTAAAGTGTTTCTATATCATTTTCTTTACAAATCAAACATTGAAACGATGTAAATTTATAAAAGAATCACTCGGAAATCACTAATTACTTCTGAGAAATGTGCATGAAACGGGAAATTCGATTTGAAAAAATCGCCAAGATGACCGTAAATCACAATCGAGATGACCGTAACAGAATCAGCGAATTATAACAAGGCTGACCGTAACTGCTTTTAAGATGACCGTAATTTGTAAATGATGACCGTAACTTTTAAAGGATGACCCTCAATTCTAAGAAATATCCGTATTTATATAACTATCTTTTTGTATCAAATGATTAATCGTGTTGGTATACACATATTAATATGAGAGTTTTATCATATAGGTAGAAGAAAATAAGACGTGCTTCAAATGCAAAGATTACCATATGTATCTTTTTTACAGTAGAGGGTTTAATTTTTAAAATGAATTTGCCAAAAGACATGCAAATGAACAGGAAGGGAAAACATGCTACAAAAGCGCAATAAAATGACACCTTACAAGCATAATGAAAAAAATGCGGTGCACAGCCTTCAACTGCTCGACAAAAGATTTTTTGTTTGTTTCTGGGATTCCTTTTAATGACATATAATAAATACACATTTTTAAAAATGACAAAAAATTGCATGTACACCCATTGATATTATATCGTCTTTCATTTTGTCGTGCAAATAAAATAACAGAAATATTTTGAAAATATCATTCGAATAAACTAGTGAAGGTGAGCTCCAGCAAAGTAGATCCCTAAAATAGTATTGTACGAAAAGCGTATCACAAGGCGGAACGTTGTCAATTTGTATATATACAGAAATGTTATTCATACAGTCAGGATTCTACTTCTTCAAAATTATCTCCCCATTACGCAAGTTCATGCTCACAATCGTAGAAATGGAAGCCATTGTAGGGATGACGCTCTGCCAATTTTGCTCTTGAAAACTGATAAATTTATCCACATAGCGCCATTACGATCGATCGTTATATGTCAGTTATATTTTAAAAGACAAATGTATCTACTAGCTAATGAGCATTAGTTAATGATCTTGTCTGCATTGATTCAACTTAAAAATATTGTCTGTTCGGATGTCAGATGAAATTTTTGAAAATTCTTAAGCATTTAAAAAAAATTCTAATTTAATATTTCGTGGAAGGACAGACTCAACATTTTCAGTGGTTGAAGATTATAAACCCTAGTTATCACACACAAGAAAATCATATTTTTTCGAAGATATCCATTTTCATCATCCAAATTAAAAGACTGTCGTCAAGTACTTTTAGAAAAAATAGCTATTCGAACACACCTACTCTGTTTTTGTGATTCATTAGATAGGTATCTCACTTGACCCATATATTTCATCTTTTCGTACTGCCATTTTTTTACGTTATAAAGTCAACCTGTAGCTTTGATATATAATAATGACAGAATCTGAAGCGAGATGCTATATAAAGTACTCTTGCTTTGTACGTTTTACAGACACATATACACCCCAAACATGCCCCAACATAAAAAGGTGCACTCGATTTTTCTCTTTTCGATACAATCGTTACCTGTGTTGGGGAATTTTTTCTTGATTCACATAATGGAAGGGCAGACACGAAAATTTCTGAACTAAAAGATTGATGAGTTCTCCATCCGTGATAAAAAAAAAATCGGAGGTTATGCATTTTCTACATCCATCTTATAGATACTATATATAAAAAAGAAGATGTGGTATTATTGCCAATGAGACAACTATCCAGAAAAGACCAAAATGACACAAACATTAACAACTATAGGTAACCGTAAGGCTTTCAACAAAGAGCAAAGCCCATACCGCATAGTCAGCTATAAAAGGCCCCAATAAGAACCATGTCGTCGACTTGATATCTTTTTGTTTTGCATTACTATGTAATAGATACATTAAAAACTTATGCAAAAGGTGTTTTTAAAATAAGAAAATTGTCGTTTTATTTGTTTCTATTAACTTTTGAAAATTTTGTTACTATATCAAACATTACAGTTAACATTTATCGCTTTCTCGATAAACACAGAGCTTCTATTCTTTTGTTCTATTTCAAAAGTGTTTCCGCCTGCATATATCAAATTAAGACAAATTAAGATTTTAATCTGCTTCCTCTAGAACCATACACATGGGCTCGATTACCAAATATTCGTATGGATTATTAATGTTTTTAATGCTCCATTTATTGGCATTATGTTTTTTGGTCTGTGCGTACGTTCGTCCGTTCGTCTGTTTGTTTGTCCGTTTGTCCAGCTTCAAGTTAAATAAAATTGAAACTTAGTACACATTTTCCCTATGGTATGTTCTTTTTAATTCTAATGCCAAATTACAGTTTTATCCCATTTTCATAGTCCACTAAACATTGAAAATGATAGTGTAGATGAGGCATCCGTGTACTAGGGACACATTCATGTTTCTTCAAATTTTTGTCGTATCGCTGTCAATTTGTGTTAAAATTTTAACGTCGATATCAATAAATATTTCATTGTTTACGAGAAGTATGCAATTTACTATCATTGTTATAAATCCTAAATATGGCCAATTATATTATAGTTTAAAAAAAGAAATTATGAAACATATTTATATCCGCTAACCGAGCCCCTATTGAGATCGACAAACTCAACAAAAAAGCTTTGAATACAATACAGATATTTCTTAGAATTGATGGTCACCCTATAAAAGTTACGGTCGTCCTATATAAATTACAGTCAGTCTTTACAAATTACGGTCATCCTTTACAAGTTACGGTCATCTTTTTACCAATCACGGCCATCCTTGTTTTATGTTACGGTCATCTTGAAAATATTTTGATTATGATTTACGGTCATCTTAACGATTTTTTCAAATCGAATTTCCCGTTTCATGCACATTTCTCGGAAGTAATTAGTCATTTTCGAGTGATTCTTTTATAAATTTACATCGTTTCAATGTATGATTTGTAAAGAAAATGATATAAAAACACTTTAACAGACAATACAGAAACTGACCTAATTTTTCATCCGACATCTTGGGATGACCGTGAATGCAGTTACGGTCATCAGCTTTACCCCAGTGTAGATTAGACCGTTGGTTTTTCCCGTTTAAATGGTTTAACATTAGTATTTTTTGGGCCCTTTATAGCGTGCTGTTCGGTGTGAGCCAAGGCTTCGTATTGATGGCCGTACCTTGGCATATAATGGTTTACTTTTATAGATTTTTACGTTGATGGAGAGTTGTCTCATTGGCACTCATACCACATTTTCCTATATATATTGACACATCTGTGTCATCTCTGCTATCGTTCACTAAAATATCGTCATTTGAGCTTTATGGACCAACAATAGGTTGTAATTTAGGTTTGATTGGTCGTTCCGACATCTCTTGATGACAAGTATTACACTACTTATGTGTATAGTATCAGTTTAGTTGAAGTCTGGAGCTGGCATGTCAGTTAACTGCTAGTAGTCTGTTGTTATTTATGTATTACTGTGTTTTTGTTTATTTTCTTTAGTCACATCTTCTGACATCAGACTCGGACTTCTCTTGAACTGAATTTTAATGTGCGTATTGTTATGCGTTTACTTTTCTTCATTGGCTAGAGGTATAGGGGGAGGGTTGAGGTATCACAAACATGTTTAACCCCACTATTTTTGCGCCTGTCCCAAGTCAGGAGCCTCTGGCCTTTGTTAGTCTTGTACTATTTTAAATTTTAGTTTCTTGTGTACTATTTAGAGTTTAGTATGGCGTTCATACTTTGCTCCATCTGCCTCTACACCAACCCCTACCACTACGCCCACGTGTTCTAGTAGATTTTGGTGGCATGACTGTATTGTTTCCGACAAATTTCCGTTTTAATCAGAAATAGAAGGAATGGGACTATATTGATATGAAACACGATATTGCTGAGAAAGTAGTAAGATCGCGGTATGAACGTAGTATAATCGTTGTAAGAACGTGCTATAATCGCAGTAAGATCGTGTTGCAATCGGATAACTCGTGGTATGGTCGTAGTTAGAACGTGAAGAGCGTAGAAAGATCTTTTTAAGCGTAGTGAGGTCGCAGAATAAGCTCGGTGAGAACGTGGTTTAATCGCAGCGGGATCGTTGTAGAAGCGTAATTAGGACGTAGTAGCATCGTGAAAGCAACGAAAATTAACATTTTCATGCCTCTCATACCGCGACCTCATCACGATCTAAATTTATTTTAGATTGCGGTGAGCGTGGTGCGATCGTGGTCTAGTGGGACTGGGGCTTAAGGTCGTATCACGGTTGTGGTGAGGTCTTCAAGATCGTGAAGAGCGTGGCCAACTTTGAACATGTTCAAAACAATCGGGGTGCGTTAGTGGCTAAATCAGGTCGTAGTAGAAGCGTAGTGAGAGCGCACTTAGATCGTAGTAAGATCGCAAAGGTCGCTGTTCAATCGTAGCGAGAGCGTGATCTATTCGGAGAGATTGCGCTACATCTCACAGGGACGTTATTACGACCTCACTACGACCATCACGTTCTCACTGCGACCCAACTACGCTTCCACTACGACTATACCACGCTGTTCACCACCATAGTACGATTCTAGCACGCCCTTGCCATCCTCACCACGCTCTTCTTACGACCTGACTACGTTTACACTACGACCATCATTCTCAATGTCATTTTCACATAAAATATATAAAAAAAGGTCCCTAGATTTTGTTTGTTTGAATGTAGTTATTCATTTGCTCTAACGGCTCAACTATGCTTCTCGTGTTTATATAGATTAGACCGTTTGTTTTCCCGTTTAAATGGTTTGACGCTAGTAATTTTGTGGGACCTTTATGGCATGCTGTTCGATGTGAGCCATACCACATCTTCCTATATCTATTGACATATCTGTGTCATCTCTGCTATCGTTCACTAAAATATCGTCATTTGAGCTTTATGGACCAGCAATAGGTTGTAATTCAGGTTGGATTGGTCTGTTCGACACTCTGCTTGGTCAGGATTCGTTACTTTGCTCCCTCTGCCTCTACATCAACCCCTACCACCACGCCTACGTGTTCTAGTAGATTTTGGTGGCATGACTGTATTGTTTTCGAGAAATCTACGTATTAATCAGAAATAGAAAAAATGGAACTGTATTGATATTGAACACGATGTTGACGTTATTGCTGAGAACGTAGAAAGATCGTGGTATGAACGTTGTATAATCGTGGTAAGAACGTGCTATAATCGCAGTAGAAGCGTGGTAAGATCGTGTTGCAATCGGATAACTCCTGGTATGGTCGTAGTAAGAACGTGAAGAGCGTAGAAAGATCTTGATAAGCGTAGTGAGGTCGCAGAATAAGCGCGGTGAGAACATGGTATAATCGCAGCGGGATCGTTTTAAAAGCGTAATGAGGACGTAGTAGAATCGTGAAAGCAACGAAAATTTACATTTTCATGCCGCTCATACCGCGACCTCACCACGATCTAAATTTATTTGCCTTATATTTACAGCCCTTCTTGTCATGTTATTACTGAGATGTAAGCATTATTTAACATGAACATCTTTGAAAGGTGACATTTGATGATTTTAAGTTTAGTGAACCTTAACCACGGTGGGTATGGTTGTCCTGCGAGAGAACGTACTGTGCTGGTGATTTGGTCCTGTCAGGTGCTGGTGGGTCCTGATTCTGTGCTGGTGGGTTTGTTTACATTGTATCAGAACGGCAATAATACGACTGTTTTGTTGCTTAATTTTTCTCTGATGCGTCATAAGTACTATGCAAAGTATATTACAACAATATTATATTGCAAAAGTCGTACAAGTTCGTTAAACAGAATTGTCCTGACGCTGTGCTGATGATAAGAAAAACGGTCCTGGTACTGTGCTCCAATGTCCTGGTTCTGTGCCTTTATATTTTAGTTAAAAGAAGCATATATTCAAGATCATTGATGCTGCATTGTTATCTGCACTGTTGTCTGCTTTCTTGAAATTGACATTGTTGTGAATCTGTTTACTGTTATTATGAGAGAAAAAATACACCTATTTTTTTTTATTTTTTTTTTTTAAATTAACTGTAATTTTATTTATTGGCCTGTTGATGGAACCCTTCTTGTCCCTTTTAAGATAAGAAAATATGTTAACGATTTTCGGGATTACGATCATTTTGCAAGATTACCAAAATACGTTGTAATTTATACAATACTTATATAATGCAGATGATGTGGTATGTTTGTTGTCAATGGAAAAATTTCCGTAAGAAACCAAAGAAAGTATGTGTTAACAACCATACGTCATCGTACGACCTTCAACAATAACCGATAAAATAAAAATGTAAAAGGTTTTGCATAAAAATGGAGAGCAAAAATATAGAACAAAGGACTTACTGAGCGTTTGAATCATATGTCTTTAGCAGCTTTAAACACATTTGTTTGTGAACAATTTAGTGCTGACTATAAGAAAGACAATAGTATTGCGGGTTTGCTTGTTTTGGTGGTTTTTTTTCGGGGGGATGGGGGATAAGTTAAAGCGAGGTTACAGTGAAAGTTTTAAGTTTAGAATAGTTTCCCGTAAGATTTAAAAGTTGTATTTTAAAAGAAAAATGTATCTTATAGCTATTAAGAATCACTTGCTGTATCTGTAAGATATTTTCAACATTTTTTTTTGTCTGAAGGGTTATCAGGTATTTTTTTTCGAAACCTAGTACACACTAACAAAACTAAGATTTCTTAGCTTTTTCATTTCAAAATTCCAAAATAGCTTGTAAGCTAAACCGTGAGGTCATTTTCAGGTAAGGTAAAGTACCCTCCTTTCGAAGTAGCCTGGTCTTACAGACAGAAAGATGTGTCATTTGCCGGACTAGTCTACTCTTAAAGTAGGGTAGTTTACATAACTTACAATGACTTTTCTGTTCAGCAAGCAAGATAACCAAAGTAATCCCTTTGTCTACACACTCATTGAAATTGGCTGTAATATTGCAAAAGTTCAAGCGATAGGGGCAAACTTACCGAGTAAAAAAAATCAAAATGTCTATCTACCTTGCACATTTTAGAAAATTCAGATCAGATAACGAAACTGGGTCCAGCAACATTTATAAGCAATTTAAGATTTTGACCCTCACAGTTTCCATTCACCACAAATATTCTCGTTACAACGAATCATTTAAATACAAAAATACGAGTTGCAGCCTTTGGTTATCTATTTTAAAATAATTGTATACGGATAAAGATATGAAAGGCAGTAGGGTCACCTAGGTGAGGAGTCCGTGTCATCTGAAATAAATGCTAAGCATATATCTAGATAGCGACAGATAACCATGACATTAAAAAACTCTCTTCTTTTCGATTTTTTTCGAACAAATTGACACATAAAATGAATTATATAGTATTGTGGAATTTTTAACTTGTGTTCAATTCATTGGTTACACCTTTTACTAGAATAACAATCCTGTCAAGTATGAGCTGGGTAAAATATTTCAGAAAAGAAGATAGAAATGTGAAAGTTTCGGTGCGTCAGGTGCAACAGCATACGAACAGCTAACATGCCTCGTCAGGGTGGAAGCTAAAAAGTCCACGAAAATTTGATTTAAAACCTTTATTCGTTCCAACAAAGTTAATGATATTTTGTTGAGGATTTAACCATCGACGACAACAAGATTTTTTTTTTTAGAATTTACAGCTCTTCTATAAATACATGCAAAGCAAACCTTGTTTAAATTGCTTGCTATGATTGTTTGGATGGTTGTAAACGACAGGTAAGTAGTATGTTTACTATATACTAGAATTTGTTTGGACAATAAACATTAACTTCAATTCCTGTCAGTTTGTATTTGTCCAATCAAATCCCAGTATGTATTGAAACTCCGCCTACCTATTGTTTGAAAATATCCTTGGAGCAAACATAGCAAGCAAGTCAATCAAAGTTATTTTTTGCATGCTTTTAAAGAAGAGTTTTACTATATAATGCAAAGAAGCGTTTAAGTCTTTCGCCAAAAAATACTATCAATTTCTTTTTGTCCTATGTAAACTTTCGTACCATTTCCTTCCATTCATGATCATTAAATTGAACTGTAAAATATTTCTTGGTAACTTCTTAATTCCTTTATAAGTCTTATGTAAACATAATTATGACAATAACTTTTGTGAGCACAAGATTCACTGCACACTTTTAATTAAAGTTCTGCTTAATCAAACATTAAAATGTGAACTTAAGTTTTGAGACTTTTTTAATCGACACGATTGGGATTTTTGCATATGAGAACATGTTTTATCTATTAGTTGAAAATGGGACTTTGAACTAGCTTTCATTACCTGTGAGCATTTGTTGTTCAATAATGTGTGTCTTTGTGTTATTATTTTTGTGATAAATTGTTGTGTTGCTACACCACTGTAACAATGAAGGAGGAAATGGGGGGAGGGGGGTTGAGTAAGTGGGGAGGGGTATGCGGAGCGCTAACAAACATGTCTATGCAGCATGGGCTTTGATCATTGTTGAAGCATCAATGTAAGGGGCATTTAATATCTTAATAAAACTATTTTTATTTCAGATAGTATATATTGTTATCTGATATTGGACGAAAGAGGTTTCCCTGTTATGTAATTGTGTAATATAAGTAACGATCATTTGAAAACACATATTAAACAGCCAAATGGATGCACAAGAGCTAAAATAGGAGTCATAGATCCTATTGACAATAATTATCTGCCCAATTTTATTGATTTTGTAACATTTGTTTCAAATATGAGCAACTTCTTATCCAAAATCACCAGCACCGTATCAGGACCCACCAGCACAATGACAGGACCCACCAGCACAGTATCAGGACATGAATAAATTGAAAAAATGCTAAATTTGAATAAATTGCAATGTTTTTTCACAAAAATTTTTTTCGTGTGGATTGCGGTGTAGAAAGCGGACTCTATGAGCATTTTTGTTTTATTTTTTCAGTTCGAGATTTTCTGAAAATGAGCATTTTTGTGTTACGCTTACTGAAACAGTTTAGAGGGTCAACTTTTTAATGCTTTACATATGAACCCATAAGAAACAAAATTGAAAAATCTCAACTGTTTTTTTTCAATTTTTTATGAGTGAAAACGTCAAAAATCATCATTTTCGTCTTTGTTTACATTTTTTCATTGATCACCAGCACCCGTCAGGACCGAATCACCAGCACAGAACATTCTCTCGCAGGACAACCATACCCACCGTGTTAACACATCAATTAAAACCATATCTACAAACTAATTATTGATTCTATTGCAGACTACACTAAAGCATGGGCTAAATGTGAAGACTTTGTTAGGTCTCTAATAAAACATCGAAGTTTATAAGTTAAAACACTTTGAATGGTCGACCACAGTAAATAATAGAACAAAAGGCACTGTGCAATGTCTATTGGCTCTTTACGATAAATATGTTGTTGTTCCTGCGGCCAAAGCTTCTTTATGTGTAAATCGTCCTACTACGAGTATATATTATAATGAGAATTAGAAATAAATGAACAATCAAGTAATCCATCATACAAAAACCACATCATTACATTATCGGTTATCTCACTACCAGTAAATAAGACAAACTACACAACTTTAATTTTGAAATGCCTACCACATTGGCAGCAGTATACCAACTGCACCTGCTTATGGGATATAGATGTCCAAATTCATTCGGTATTTAAGTGCTTGCTTGGTCAGACTAAATTAACTGTCACTAGTTTCTGATCAGTAAGATGACCAACCAGGGCTACGCCAAAGAACGACCTGTATTTTTCTAAAAAAAAATCGTCGGAAGATATAAAAATCTTGTTGATAAATATTCTGTATCAACTTCAGATAGCTTCTTTAGTCTTTTTGTTTTTGACAAGTGTCTGAAGGACTTTGACGTATAGGGAAATAATAAAACGTCGTCATGGAGGGGCGCTTATGTACTCCGTCTACATTTATATGCCATTTTGTTTTTCCTCATTTCAAAAAGTTACTCAGTATTTGTTTTTACTGCTGTACTCCAAATTTATCACATTTTGACCTATCATGTCAGTTTATTTTGCTCACACATTGTTGTCAATATTATAGAATTCTATGTGACTGTCATATTGAGCGGTTTAGAGAGCTATAACACTAGGTTAAATATACCATATTCTACCTAAGGAAATGCCTGTACCCAGTCAGTAGTATGACTGTTGATTTCCATTCCTTTGACGTGTTAAGGTTATTGCTTTTGGCCTTTGAACAGCGACTTTTTTTTTAATTTTCCTTGGAGTTCGGTATTTTTAATATTTTCTTATCATATGCATGACTGTCGTGATATGGGAAAAATAGCGAAAATATAAAGGTTATCTTTTTCTCGTAGGAGTCTGGTGTTGGTGGTTAATGTAGAATGTTTTATTAAAACACCGCTAAATATTGTTCATATATCTCTTCAAAATTGCTTCGGTTCATACATATTAGTGAGTTGCAAATAATCGGCTTTGAGCATTCCTGATATAAGGAAATCCGGAAAATTGTTTTGTACAAATGCCTTTCATAGCATATCGTTTCATTATCTAATAATTACGTTTGAACATATATATGAAAAAAATATTCGTTAACAGATTGGGAGTCACAGGCAGATCAAACAGAGACGTTTATTTTAAAACTATGAAATACGACTATTGAATAGATCGAAACCCCTTAGAACAATCAAATATTAATGATAGATCATTAATTAGTTTTGTCATATCCGATGGGACCGCATCAATAGTCTTGCAATTGCATTCCAATGGCCACTATCATTCACACGATGAATGCACCCAATACAGCAATAATGTGTGGTAACGTTGCCAATTCGTAACTTGCGAGCTATATTTAATTTCTACTTTAATTTGTCTATTTTTAGGACCAACCAAATTATACCATCTTCAAATTAAAATCCAGATATTAAAAGGAGTTAAAGTAAGTACTAGTTTTTCTTCAATCAAATCCAAACAAAAGATTGTTTGCAAATGTTAAAATTTATTGTATCGGGTATTGTATTGTTTCTTGTATCAATTTATATTTGGTTTGGTTTTTCGACTTCTATCGTATTACACCTGGTATCGTTGTATTTGATTGAAAATCGTATTGTATCTTGTATTGTTTTGTATCTGGTATCGCATTGTATCTTGTATTGTCGTATTGTACCAGGTATCGTTGTACTAGTATTGTATTTGTAATTGGAATCGTATTGAAACTTGTATCTTATTGAGGCTTGGATCGTATTGGATTTGGTATGGTAGTGAATCTGGTCCCGTATTGTGTCTGGTATCGTATGTTATCTTGTATTATATTGTAATTTGTATCGTTTTATATCCTGTATGATATTGTTTCTTTATCGTAGTGTTTCTTGTGTGTTATTTTTTCTTGTATGGCATGGTATCTTGTATATTATTAGATATGGTATGGTATTGTAGAGTGTCTTTTATCTCAGTATTGTGACTTCTTTCGTTTTATAGCGGATATAGTATTGAACTTGGTATCGTATTTGTTTCTTTTATTATATGTATCTGTTAGAGTATTGTATCTTGTATATTATTTTATCTTGTATTTTATTATATGTTATATACTATTGAATTTGGTATTATATTGTATCTTTCATTTTATTTTATCTGGTTTCATAGAATTGCATCTTGTACCGTTTTGTATCTTATATCTGATATCTGTTACCGTCGTATTGTATATGTATCACCAACCCAGTAGTCAGCACTTCGGTTTTGACATGAATATCAATTATGTGGTCATTTTTATAAATTTCCTGATACAAAACTTTTTCGTAAAACTTAGGATTTTCTTGTCCCAGGAATAGATTACCTTAGCCGTATTTGGCACACTTTTTTGGAATTTTGGATCCTCAATGCTCTTCAACTTTGTACTTGAATGGCTTTATAACTATTTTGATATGAGCGTCACTGATGAGTCTTATGTAGACGAAACGCGCGTCTGGCGTACTCAATTATAATCCTGGTATTTTTGATAACTATTTACAACACTGGGTCAATGCCACTGCTGGTGAATGTTTAGTCCCCGAGGGTATCACCAGCCCAGTATTCAGCACTTCGGTGTTGACATGAATATCAATTATGTTGTAATTTTTATAAATTTCCTGATACAAAACTTTGAATTTTTCGTAAAACTAAGGATTTTCTTGTCACAGTAATAGATTACCTTAGCCGTACTTGTTTGGCTTTATAACTATTTTGATATGAGCGTCACTGATCAGTCTTATGTGGACGAAACGCGCGTCTGGCGTACTAAATTATAATCCTGGTATTTTTGATAACTATATGGTGTCTTTATTTATAATATTGAAGCTTAAATTTTATTGTATCTATTATCGCTATATTGTATCTGGAATTGAAATATTGTTTCTTGTTTGGTATTGTATCTTATATGGTATTGTATCTTATATGGTATTGTATCAACTATGCTATTATTTCTGGTTCCGCCGTATTGTATCTGGTGTGGTATTGTAATTGGTAAATAGTTGGTTGTGAAACTGTATAGTACCTGGTATCGTTGTATTGTTTTGAGAATCGTATTGTATCTGGAATAGTATTATATGCTTATATTGTTGTGCATCTGGTATTGTATTGTATCTTATGTTGTGGTGTGGTATCTGGTACCGTTTTGCACCTGGAATCAAGAATGATATTGTTTCTGGTTCCGTCGTATTGTATCTGGTAGGGTGTTGTATATGGTATTGTATTGTTTGTGATATTGTATTGATATTATAACAGGAATCATATTACTGTATCTTATATCTTTTTGTAACTTATATCGTATTGTAACTGGTATCGTCGTGCTGTATTTTGTATCGGATTGCGCCTTTTATTGTTTTGTATGTTTTGTCGCCGTATTGTACCTGGTATTGTCGTATGCAATCTGGTATCATAGTGTACCTGGAATAATAGTACTGTATTTAGTTTCGTAGTGTATACAGTATCGTATTGTTTTTTTTTATATAGTAAAGCATTTGCCTTCTTTCTTTGTATTTGGAATCTTTTGTGCTTTGTATCTCATTGTATCTGGTATCGTTATCGATCTTGAATCTTATTGCTTCTTGTATCGGTGCATTTTACTTTGTAACGATTTTTTGCATCTTGTATTGTGTTGTTTTATCGATTTGTTATGTTATGGTATTGTAAAGGTATAGTCTGGTGTTTGCAATCATTTAGTTTCTTGTATGGAAATTATCTTGTATCTAGTATCATATTTCATCTGTTGTTGTTTTGCGTCTGGTGTCGTATTTTGTATCGTATGTATTTTTTACGTATTGTATCGGTACCGTCTTGTATTCGCAATCGTAATTGTCTTGTATGGTTGTGTTTCTGGTGTTGTATGGTACCTGGTATCGAGATGTATCTTGAATCGCTTTGTATCTTGATCGTTTTGTTTGTGTGTACCTGGTATCGTTATATGGCATTTGGTATCAAATGTTTAGTACAAAATACAGCAATTTTTTATATCTAATAAAGGTTCTTTTTCAAGTCTGTATGACCTACCCTGTATCGTATACCCCGTATTCCATAGCTAAACCTGTATCGCATAGCAAAACCCGTATCGCATAGCTGGCGTGACGCCATGATTCGAATGACGTCAACGTTTGACCGATGACGTCCAGTTGCTGTATTTCCTGGCAAAGGAATAGATTAGTTCCACTAACAAAACAAGTCCTATCATTTGAACTAACATCGATATTTCCCCCAGTTATTACCCAGTAACTTAACGCAAATTTTACGATTTTAATTTAGATAAAATAGTTAGCATATTTTTCGAGAATTTTTTACTTCTGCTCAAATTGTCAGAAATTAAAAAGATCATGAATAATATCATCGCCAAATAAACAATAAAATTAAACATTTCTAAACCTGTGATATTTATTTGATAAATATTAATTTGTGTTGAAATAAAACCCTAAGGACAGTATCTTTAGTAGATGCAATTTAATACATGATCTTTAACATATATTGAGAATATAATAGGAAGTCTATAGAAAAAAACAAGGAAGCCGGAAAAATACAGGAACATCATAATGTTCTTTTCTAGCTTATAATTTTGGACGATTTAAAAAAAGGGATATCCCATGAATCTGATTCTATTAAAATATATGATGAACAGAATAATACATGGCAAAATCCGTATCGCATGCTGTATCACCACGAGAAACCAATATCAGTCCTCGGCTGTATCACCACGAGAAACCAATACCAGTCCCGAGGACTGATATTGGTTTCTCTTGGTGATAGAGCATGCGATACGGATTTTGCCATGTATTATTCTATATATATCTGGAATCATAGTATTGTACTTATTTTCGTATTATATACGGTTTCGTATTATATCTTGAATCGTATTCTGTCATTTATGGTTTTGTATCATTTACGGTATTGTTTTTTTGTATCATATTGTATCTTGTATCGTATTGTATTTGGTATGATAGTATCTGATATGGAATTGTCCTGGTGTCGTCATATTGTATCTGGTATTATATTGTATTGGGTTTCCTATTGTTTCTTGTATAATGTTGTATCTGTATGGCATTTCTAATTCTAAGGTTTTGGAAATTTTATCGTATTGTATCTTATCTCCTCTACACTATTCAAATTATACATGGATCGAAACTGAAATTGCTACATATGATACTCGGGTAGACTATGAAATATAACTATAAAAAGGATTTTTTTTTAATTTTGTTATTTGATTATATTAAAACCCATAAATGAACAACTTAAATAATTCTAAATATTTCTATAACTATATTATGAAGGATAGCTATGGGTATGCTAGGGTTCATTTCCCCCTGATACTCCTAAGGCTAATTATTATTTAAACCATCCGGGAACATTTTCCCTAGGATAGGTTTTCATACTGTCTTGGTGCACTACTTTGAGCTTGGTCTTTGAACCTTTTTGTATTCAATTAATCACATTGTTAAGTTAATTTATGACAATACATGGTCATTCCCATTTTTTTGTGGTTTTAGACGAGGATTGTGTATACACACGGTATTGCATGCATCAAATATTTGCATTTTAGTCCCGATGTCGTAGATCGTTTCATCATGTCACTTAACTGTTTTAATTTATGTCTTGCTAATTGATGAATTATACCTCAATTTTTTTTTAGCTAATTCATGTGCATGATCATTGTTTAGATATAAAGAGGAATTTTTAGTCTCTGGTTTCCTAATGGCAAATTAATTTCTCTTCCAAACAACACGGAATATGCAGATAAACCCAAACTCTCATGTTCTGATGAAAAAAGGCCAGCATTAATAAATAAATAGATTCCTTCCAATCTCATCCGTGTTTGCTTACAAGACAAATAACAATGTTTTCATGGCTAAATATGACTTTAAAACCATAAGATCCGATCTTGGTCGGATGGTGTAGTACGGATTTGACGAATACCCCCAACATATTTCAAATTTCTTTAAACACATGATACACAAAGTTAGAACCTTGGTCGGAATGTATAGAAAAAAGACCCCCAATATGGTAACTATGATTTCTACAAATTATTCAGCTTCTGTTACGGCTTCAGTTTTTTGAAAAAGATATGGCTTACGTTCAATTTCAAATCTCGAATAACCATGATATGGCGTTTATTTTTTTTTTTACTTTACATGGGTAGAGTACTAAAATGTTAATGGCAATTCCTTCCCAAGAAGCATCAACAAGATACTGGTTCATTGGTACCATAGGTTTTATTTTTAATAATGTGCCTCTTGGAAGTGCAAATATCAAATATGGTAAAAAAAACAACAAAAAAAAAAACATCATGCCTATTGTTATATCAAAAATATCTTTAATTTTTACACCAAGATAATCACCGGTCACTATGTTATGATAGAGTTACCACGCTTATTATTTAATACGCCAGACGCGCGTTTCGTCTACATAAGACTCACCAGTGACGCTCAGATAAAAAAGTTTAAAAGCCAAACAAGTATGAAGCTGAAGACCATTGAGGACCCAAAATTACAAAAAAAGTTGTGCCAAATACGGCTAAGGTAATCTACGCCTGGGATAAGATTATGCACTTGGTTAAACACGAACCTTTTGAAATTAACTAAAAGAACAGGATGTAAATCAATTTTTTTCCATTAAAGCTTTCCTATGTCTAAATAAATTTCAATTGCCAAGTATTTAAGAATTTAATCTTGACGAATACAATATAACAATAGGACTTATATTGCATAATTCTGCCAATGTGTATATACTTCCATCTATTTTCCACTATATAATGAAATTAGTTATCAAAGGTACCAGGATTATAATTTAGTACGCCAGACGCGCGTTTCGTCTACATAAGACTCATCAGTGACGCTCATATCAAAATATTTATAAAGCCAAACAAGTTCAAAGTTGAAGAGCATTGAGGATCCAAAATTCCAAAAAGTTGTGCCAAATACGACTAAGGTAATCTATGCCTGGGATAAGAAAATCTGATAACATCATCAGATAACTGAGATGTTGAACAATTTTCAAAATCTATCTCTTTTATAATGGGTTGTCTTTATTTGACTGTTATTTAGACGACATCTATAATCTTCAGATCTTTTAAATACTCTTCTCTGGACCTCTTCATTTTAATTTATTATGAGCGACATAACTTTTTTAGTCGTACGTAGACAAAACGCGCGTCTGGCGTATCAAATTATAATCCGGGTACCTTTGATAACCATTTACACAACTGGGTCGATGCCACTGTTGGTAGCTGTTTCGTCCCCGAGGGTATCACCAGCCCGTAGTCAGCACTGGGTGTTGACATCAATATCAATTATATGGTCATTTTTATAAATTTCCTGTTGACAAAACTTTGAATTTTCGGAATAACTGAGGATTTTTTTTATCCCATGAATAGATTACCTTAGCTGTATTTGGCACAACGTTTTTGGAATTTTGTGTACTCAAATCTCTTCAACTTTGTACTTGTTTGGCTTCATAACTATTTTGATCTGAGCGTCACTGATGAGTCATATGAAGACGAAACGCATATATTGCGTATTTAATTATAATCCTGGTACCTTTGATAACTATAAACTTCATCAGTTTTGTTCTAATATTTTATTTGAACAGCGTATACTAGATTTTGAAATAGATTGCTAATCAGTACGAACATCTAGAACATTTTTGCAAGATTCACTTACAGTGTCATTATAACTAAAACTTAAAACTGTCAGATTCTTTATGAGCTGGACAAGGTTCATATTTCCTTTCTGCTGTAGCAAAATTAGGACATATAAAATGTAGATGATAATGCAAATATTTAACTAAGGCTTAAACTGTCGGGAGCCCTCTTCTAGCAACAAAATACCTTCTTTCCGATCTACTTACATTTTTACTAAATTAACAAATTACTTTTTCTACTCCATCTTGGAATTTGGATAGCACTGCTCTACTACATACATTACTTACGTCGGCATTTAAAAAAAACAAAGCTTCTCTTGTTGGGTAAGCCAAATTATGTGCACTAATTAAATACCTGTATTTGTCGATTCCTGAACAGTATTGTTGATATTCGTCTGTCGAGACGAATTTCTGGTTTTTCTTAGAAACCTTATTCAAATGTAACTTTATCAGCATATTCTAAAATAAATTTCATATTGTAGGATGGTAATCCTAAAAACTTCTAACATCTTTAAGGAAGAGAAAAAAATAAATAATTAAAAACTTAGCTAATCTCAAAATCTGAAAAGGAGTGTTAATCCAGGTGCGTCGACAGGTTATGAGTCATCTACGACATCACTCCGATGCGAATGTCGTACAAGTGAAAGGTTTAGCTAGCTTTAAAATCAGGTTTAATTCCTGCCTGTGTTTGAGGTTTTGATTTTGCCATTTGATTAGGGTCCTTTCGTTGTGAATTTTCCTGACAGTACTTTATTTTGGGATGTTAATTTTTCTCTGACAAAATGTAACAATCGGTAAAACTACTGATCAGACGACATCACCTGGTATCTAAAATCTTGACAGCTAATACATAGTGATTTAAGACACTGACACATCTTAACGGTCAAGCAATTGACGATGGTGACCGTTAAACGTATTCTGTATTGATTTCAGTTATTCTTCAAAATAAATATGCATAAGCAGTTTTGGTGTAGGGAGCTCACAATGACCACCCCCTGTTAATAAAGTCGGTCTAGTTTAAACATGCACCCGTGGAAATTTTAACCATGAGGCAATTTGATTTATCTTTGGTCCATAAATATAGATATAAAACAACGGGTAAAATTGTCACCTTCCTCTTAAAGTTAAAAATTATCGCTATATGGTTTACAAAGAAATACAAATACTCTGTGATAAAAAATATAAAATATGCCAGCACAAAACATTTGGCCTTTTGCCTCTAAATCGGACTTGGGAAAGGAAGTAAATGTATGTGATTATCATTAAAAATTATGATCTGTTAATTTGTAGTTTGCTTTGTTAAGAAGACGAGATATCTGTTGTTAAGGATGTTTACTGCTCTGCTTTTAAAGAATACAGAATATATAGAAAATAGTTGTGAGTAGATAACAAAAAAAAATATGTCAACGAAAGGGTAATTAAACCTTGTTTTTGACATGTAAACCATTGAACATTTAGCAAGACTTGGTTCTCTATAGATTGATTTTCCATTAATTTAACATTGACGTCTTTTCCTCTCAAAAACTATGAAAAATCACTAGTATTAAGATTTTCAGAAGTGTCAGTTTTTAACTATGTGTATATGATACACATATATGAGGGTTGTAGCCCAAATTGATGTATATAATTTACATACACCAAGAAATTAATGCCAATGCAGAATGATATATTTCAATCATTCTGAAGAAGTTCTTTCAGCGATTAAACCGCATGTTATTGAAAAGTGTGATAAATGCTGGATATCCAATTGTATTTGACGACATCTTGGTATTAATAATAATGGTATAATAAAAGAAGAGTTTAGTGGGCGAAATTTTAAAATTACTGCATGGATAACACCAAAGAATTGTGAATATCTGATATTAAGGATCAATAAGTCGAGATCACGACCAGCAGACACCCATAATAGTCATCATAATAGGGCCCTTTATAGCTTGTTGTTCGGTGTGAGCCAAGGCTCCGTGTTGAAGGCCGTACTTTAATCTGTAATGGTTTACTTTTTAACTTGTTATTTGTATGGAGAGTTGTCTCATTGGCACTCACACCACATCTTCCTATATCTATCGTATAGTTTCATTAATAATGTATTATTTTTACAATAGATATAGGAAGATGTGATGTGAGTGCCAATGAGACAACTCTCCATCCAAATAACAATTTAAAAAAAGTAAACCATTATATGTCAATGTACGGCCTTCAACAAGAAGCCTTGGTACTCTTAATTGTGCTGAAATAGTTTAATACGATAGTAAATCATCTTATTCGATATTTTCGAAAAGTCGTCTGCACACAGGGTTAACCGATCCCGTAGTTATAGGTTTTCTTGACACATGTATGTTTATCGCCATATTCTTTATTCAGTGATTCTTTCCTCATTGAAACTGATAAACGATTTATGTGAATAAGGTTACATTACATTTAAATGATATGCACTTACTTTGACACATGAATGGTCTTTTTCGGTGTCGATCTATTTCCATGTTTAATATAAATATTTATTCAAACATATTTTAAATTCTTTATTTACATTGTAAAATTTTGTCTTCTTTTATCCAATTTAAATGTCTACCAATACTACGGAAATAATGCATATTTCAAAATTTAGCGTTGTATATCATAGAGAGAATTTTACAAAAAAATGTCTTTTCTTTTTAGGAACATTATGTAAGAGATTTTAAACACCCAGAGGGAAGCACATTACAGGTTTTTAATGAGAAGATTGCAAGGAAAGGCCATTCACATTATCGAAGTCTAATTAAATCAGTAATTTGTACTCTTAATGTATGCATAATATTGCAAGATGAATAGTATGTATTATTGTTAAGAGGTATGGAGGCTTGCAAAAAGTTTGAAGAAGTTTTGTTTTTGTTGAAATTGGAAAGTTATTTCCCCTGTAAAATAACCTTACGACATGTACTGAAAGCAAAACTAAATGACAAAATAGAATTAGGGGATATTAAATGGAAGATATTAAATAAAATTATCAATGTAGATCTAAGGGCTAGGGATGGTGTATTGTCTGATATTTTAGACATTATTAAAAAACAAGATATTGTTGAAGGAAAAAAATCAGAAATAAAACCAAATGACCAAACACAGAAAGAAGAGCCCAGAAACCGAAAACGTCAGAAAAAACAACCCGCGTTATTTCATCCGCAAGATGTGTTTAATGCAATTTATTTGTGCTGTTCACCTTTCCTCAAACAATTACTTGTTTCGAAGCTGTTTATGTGCAGAATCGCTGTTCCTGTCATTATTTCGTCGACACAACTGACTGCAGGGTTTTTATGGCCTTTTAATTTTGTTGATATATATGGTATCAATAGTGAAGGAAAGGTGTTCGAGTGTTTTCTTTCAGACCAGGATATACAGATCGTATCCTTTATCAGGCTAGGTGAAACCACATTTTCTAAATCCGTTATTTTAAACAACGTGATGTCAAAGGATCAATTTTTTCATACATTTTATTCTCGAGATTGCCCATTGGGAACTGAATCGAAAAGAACCCTAAACGGAACAGTCGAAGCTTCTTATTTCATTCCGTATGGACAAACAGAGGCTGGTTCCTTTGACGATGCAATCATTTTTCTTAATTTACGAGGAGATGCTGCTCAATATCATTTGCAGTTAGATGTAATAAAATCCGTATCAACTGTTGTTGTTGTACAGCTACAAACAATGAAACTTCAAAATGATGACAACATTGGTAAAACTTTACATTCTATCTACCAATCTTCATCGTCAGTAATTATATTATTAGAATCAAATTTGAACGACGACGAAGAAGTCTTGCTTGATGTAAAACTTAACGAAATAGCGGAGAGCACCAATAGCATATTGTATTGTATTGACTTGAAAGAAAATGATCAGTATAAAGGAATGAACGAAATCGTGAAAGATACGAAGTCAGACATTTTAGAGTGTATATCTAATGTTGATTGCATTCAGTTTTCTCGATTTGGACAGGTACTAGATAATTATGGGATACCTTGCGATTATGCAGAAAAAGAATGTTTTGACGGATGTCAACTTGCCGATAAAATGTTTGAAGTTATAGATACAAAATCTGCGTCTATCCAGCATTTCTGGATCGAACTGTCAAAATTAAAGAAGACAAAATATAGAGAAAAATCCCTTCCTCGCAAAAGAGATATTGAAAAACAAATACAGCAAATCCGTAGCCGACAGCTTAAACATATATCACACCTTCCAAAAATGTCTTCTACAATGCTTCAGATTCTGTATGATTTAAAGGACTTCCCAGATAAATTGATGTTCTTTTTAAAAAGTTTGAAACTTCTTCTTGATAAAAGATCGAAAAAGATTTTACCCGGCTTACTCTCTAGTTTGAATGATTTAAGTAATGATATCAAGAAAGCAGGAAGCGACAAAAATCTATTAGAACGCCAGACAAGAAGGATAAAAATCGAGATAGAAGATGCTTCATTTGGCGTAGAACATTTGATGAGAGAAGTTGCGCAGATATTTGAAGCATTAACATATGCTCCAGACAAAGAATGGTGTAATGTTAATGTTTTAGAGTGTGTTAAAAACTGTCCAAGTATTGCTGCTAACCTTCTCATCGAAGGATATTCACTAGAAGTGATGGACGGGGCGGCCTCTGATGTTCCGTTGGTATGGATAAAAGAAGTATTTAGGTGTTTGGAAAGTAAAATTGGATCCACTTCAAAACTTCTTACACTATCGATAATGGGAATACAAAGTTCTGGCAAATCCACCCTATTAAACGCGATGTTTGGTCTTCAATTAGCAGTAAGCACTGGCAGATGTACAAAGGGGGTTTTCCTACAGCTGATACCGATGCCGAAAGATCAGTTTCCTTTTCAATATGTATTAGTGTTTGATACAGAGGGCTTGCGGTCAAATGAGTATAGAGAATCGAATGGAACATATGTACATGATAACCAACTAGCAACGTTTGTGACTGGTGTAGGAGACATAACACTCATAAATATCAGAGGGGAAAACCTGTCGGAAGTAAGCGATATTCTAGAAATAGTAGTCCATGCTTTTATACGAATGAAAAAGGTTAATGCCAATTTTGAACTGAAGCAGTCATGTATCTTTGTTCATCAGGATGTTGCAGACACCAATGCAGAAAGGAATTTGCTTCCCGGTACACTGAAATTGGTCAAATGTCTCGATGAAATAACTAATGAAGCGGCGGAGCAAGAACATTTGCAAAATTGTCATTCTTTTGATAAAATAATACATTTTAACCATAACAAGCATGTTTTCTACTTTCCCAACTTATGGCTAGGAAGTCCACCATTATGTGCCATTAACACTAAATATAGCGAGAAAGTTGATCGTTTAAGACAGTTTATTATGTCCGACATCAGTGAGCGCAGAAAAACATTTTTCAACGTCGATGAAATATGGACAAAAATAAATGATTTGTGGGAAGCAATTCTGTCAGAAGATTTCGTATTCAGTTTCAGAAATGGTATTGAATTAAAAGCTGAACGAACAGCCGAATCAAAGTTTTTTGAATTACATCGGAAACTAGAAATTACAGTGTCGCAGTTCCTTTTAATTGACGCAGAATCCGCTTTTAAGAACTGTGAGAGTGAGGATAGTCTTTTGAACGTAACATCTAAAGCAAAATGTGAGCTAAATGAGAAACTTTCAGCTCGTTACGAAAACTTAAAAAAGGAATGGACAGATTTCATAGAAAATGAACCTTTAAGAGATGTCATAATACAGTGGAAACAGAATCGTCTGAATCAATTGGAAATATATAAAAATGAACAGGAGGTTTTTGCTGTGAAAGAAATTGATATGATGGAAAGTAGGATAAGACTAGAGATTCGTCAAAGGATCATATTGACACCAAAAGAGAAGGAAGATTGGAAATATCAAGCAAATAATGTTGTCGAAAAATGCAATGAACATCCGCTTGATAATGACATCATAGCAGCTTTTAAAAAGCTGTGGTCAACTGATCTCAGTCGGTTTGATACAGATTCCAATAGAGAATTTTCAATTGATGAAGAAATTTGGAAAATTGTTCTGCATTACTTTCGAAACGACACGCTTTACCTTAGGAATGAACAAGAAACATTCGAACAACAATGGCGTGTTCCAACAGTTAAGCAATTACAAAAACCGAAAGGATGCTTCAAGGAAATTGATATAACAGAAATACATTTAAGTGGGGAGAAAGACAAATTTGAAACCAATAGAAAAATTGCACTAACAATGGCAAATGATATATTTTCAGAAATAGACATGTTCGTAGGCAAATGGGAAAATAAGAGGTTTAATATTGTTAAAATCAGAGAAATATTTTACAATTTTTCGCAAAATTATCACAAATGTGCCATCGAAGCTCGAGATCACAATTTTTCGCTTACAAAGAATTTCAAAGCCATGCTTGCAGTTTACATTGCGAAATATTTAGTTGCATTTTACCAAAGACTTCATGATGAATTCGAACAGAACTCTGGTTTAGAAACCAAACGAAAAGAATATGAAGCAACGTTACTAAATTATTTTCGAAAGATAATTTCTGAAGCCATGAAACTAAAACACGAAAAGATTAGAAAGAGTAAGGAAGAAGAAGAAAACAGAAAAAAGGAGGAGGAGGAGGTACAACTAAGGCACCAAGAAAAAATCAAAAGACATAAAGTTCAAGCAGAAGCTAAAATGAAAGCTGAAAAAGAGCAAAACGACCTTGAAATTGAAAAAAAGAAAAGACAACTTGATATGGAAATGAATATCAACCAAAAACAGACAGAAAAGTTATTCAAAGAAGTAGAAAGAAAAAGAATACATCAAGAAAAAATACTTTATGAGGAACAGGAAAACACAAAAAAGCTTGATGTAAAAATAAAAGAGGTAATACAGAGAAGGGAAGAAAGGGAAAGAATCTTAAAAGAGGAGGTTGATAAGGTAAAACTCGAGGATGAACGACAAAGACAAGAAAGAGAACAAGATAGAAGCACAGCTTTATCAATTACAAATATTATAAATGAAACCCTCACTTCTCATGTTTTTAGTAAATTACAGAGCAAAATAGTTACCAAGATATTAAAACAATTTAATAACTCTAAACATAAACTTATAAAATGTATGTTGAAAGACTTAGCCGAGAATGAAGTATTTGAGGATTTTTATTCTTATATACACTCGACTACATCTTACGCAAAACAATACATTGAGAAATATACAGACAAAAAATTATTTACAGAGGAAAATCTTTATTTTAAAACTGCTGAAACCAGTGTAAATAAATTGATCGATCGGACAAAAATAGCTGTAAGAGGTGTAACTAATGTTTCAAACATGGATGAATGGTCAACACAAATAACGGACAAATTTAAATACATTACTTTAGAAAATCTTTCTTTAGTGAGATATATACACGTCAGTAACTTTGAAAATTTGACGAATTTTATCATTGGTGATTTGAAAAGTAAGAAAGATTCTCTTATATGTCATTTCAAAACAAGGTCAAGAAGTTCAGTTAACTGGAATACCCCTACCCCGTATGCTGAGATCATCGACAAGCTTTGGGGATGCGAGGAATGCTGTCCGTTATGTTCTGAACCATGTGAGAAAACAACAAAAAACCATGGCGGCGTTCATGAGTGTTTGCATCATAAAATTAATGGTGTATCTGGTTGGCATGTAGTAGATACGAATGTTCTATGCATACACACTTGTGAGGAAAATGTTGCTTCTGACGGAACTTTTTTTTGCAACAGGAATAAATTAAGCTGTCAAGAGGATCCTAATCACATAATACATGAGTTTCGTAGTTACAAAACATACGATCCAGCCTGGTATATAGATCCTGATAATAACTTGTCGTCTAAATATTGGCCTTGGTATCTATGCAGGTTTGAAGAAGAAATTAAAAATAAATACAAAGTGAAGTACCCAATGTTGGAAAATGATTGGAAAAACATATCAAAACAAGATGCAATAGAATCTCTGAGTAAAAAGAAAAAGGCAAACAAGTGGTAGTGTTCTTTGTAATTGAGAACTTGTATTTTCTGTTTTTTTGCATATCTTTCAGTGGGGTTGTCCGTTTTTGTTTATCTTTAGCGATACCATAGTAAAATAAAAGGGATTGCCAGTGATTTACACGAAACAAAACTAGACATAACAATAATCATGGGGCCTATTTTAATAAATCTATTGTTTATTTCATATGTTTTTGTTGTCGTTTTGTTACAATGGTTACTATGATTAAGAATGAAATTCAAAACAGTGTGGCTGTGGCCATTGATTGACACATTAAATTCATCCATTGACTGGGACAATTTAGGTGAATGTTTGTCTGTAACGACCACTGTTCACGACGTTCCTACGATAGACATTTAAACTGCGGGGTTACCAAAGGTTTCTTAACGCCTTTAATTATAAAATAATTCGAAAAAATAATCAGGAATAACTTTTATGTTTTGATTTATATAATTGATATAAATCAAAACATCGTGTTATTTCTGATTAATTTTTCGAAATACTTTATTAAGGTGTTGAGAACCTTTGGTGACCCCAAATGGATGAATTTAATGAGTCAATCAATGGCCACAGCAACACTGTTTTGAATTTCATTCTAAGTTTAACTTTGAAACCACAGAATGTTACCATATAACACATTAATGAAAGAAGAATGCTAAAAATATGTAATTTTGAACCCGAAATTAGAAGTTTCATTAAGAATAATCTGGAATATATACTCATAAACCATATTTATCTTTTATGAATGCATTTTCTGAATTTTAACTTATATACATTAGGTTTCATGCTGGAAAGGGGTAATTTTCTATTTTCGTTATTTATAATGAAACGCTATCCGTTTGTGAAGGTGCATCTTAAAGATTGAGGGCTACATTATCTAATTATAAAATCTGAAATTGTACGACATCTTGCAAAACTATATATAGTATGTGAACAGCTCAAAGAAATTAAGAAGTCCTTTTTTCTGACATGACAGGAAAGTTCATGGCTAATGAAGTGTATGTCAAATAGATGTACAAAACTAAATTTTTATTATATGTATATATATAGTTGTTTTTTTATTCCTTTTTTGTTATTTTTACATGTTGTATTATATCCTTACATGAAGATACCTCTGCATTTGATGATTGACACTTGTGTCAGGATTATTTTGTTTCCTCCAATCAATACAGTTTATGTCAATTTTTGTTATACTATATTTATATAGTTAAAATATCAACATATGTCGGTTAATTTAGGAGATAACTGTATTATATTTTAAGCTTGGCCTTCGTAAAACGTAGATTTTACTGTCGCAAATTGAGTCCAATAAGAATTATCGTTACAAACTAATTGCATGAGAATATATATTAATTATTTTGTCCTTAAAATGTCATTTCTTGTACATCTGTATATGATTTTTATCTTATGATTTGACAAATTGTTCCTGGTTTTATTTTCTTACCAATTTAGTCACTTTAAATATGCCTCATTTGTGTCATATTGTCTTTATAATGTTATTGTGTTTCATGTAAAATAAACACACCATTTACGATTAGACCAATCCAGCTTTATAATAATTTTCTCCCTTACCATTTGACATTTTGATTTTTTTTGTGTGGATTATTATAGATATAAAAAAAGAAGATGTGGTATAATTCCAAAACTTCATAAAGCTTTTTTTCGGAAGAGTCTCTTTTCAAAATATGTAATTAATTAGTTAAGGTGGTACCCAACACCTTCACTAAAATTAATTTGGCTAATTTTCAAAAAAAATTGACTAAGTATTTACTTTGGCCTTTTGACAAAAATATTAAAATTTCAAAAAAATTGAACCAACCGCTTTATCAGAAAAATTACACTGGTTATATAGCAGTTTGACAAACACTAATTTTGATCATTGAGAAGCTTAATATTTCCATAACAACACAACGTAATTAAAACGTTTAGCTGATTTTACAACAGTTATCTCCCTGTAGTGTTAGGTACCACCTTAAAATTATCGTATAATTACTATCTTAGTATTCCTTCATATAACTCGATATAATGTTTAATAGTCTTGATAAGAAGCTCTATTAGGTGTACATCAATGGCATGTATAAACCTCATGTATTTTTATGTTGAATATATATATTTTGGATAGTTCGATTATAACTTTGTCTCTCATTTCTTTATGTTGAATAAAAAGATAATTTCAAATGGTTTAAACGTGTTTAGAAAAGAAATTATAAGAAGGACTACGAATTACAAGGGTATACGCCTGATAAGTCAGCATCTCATCCAACCTCGAAAAAAGCACTATCCAAACAAAAACAAGACTTTAACGACAGGTCAATATATACGGTCATCAAAAATAGATCGATGTTATTATAAACGAGATTTCAAATATTAGAAAACATTTGAAGATCTGATAGTATAATCCCCCTTATCACGATTAATGTACTAACCATAGTTACTTGAAGGTCCATACAATATAATGAATAGATAGCGGCTACTGCAATCAAACTAAAAGTACGCGGGAGGGAACTCTTAACCTGCTGATATTCATCATATAATGCTAAGTGTTATTATATGACTATAAATTTCTGTTTTCTCATTGGCTAAAATCACAGGGAATTCTCCTTAACAAAACATTATATTCAGCGTGGGAAAACGAGAACTTAAAATATAAGATTTGTCCGTGTAGCTAAATATAGATATATTTGAGGGCAATAATTGTATTTTGACTCGTACATATATATATCTTCCCGCTTAACCTTATTAGGTCTTTCCACCTTTCGTGTGGAAAGACCTATTGATTTTGTTCTGATTATTTTTTTTTTCTTCCGCCTAATTTTTTTCTTGCGGTGTAAAAATGTTTCAAAAGATGTCGCTTAGTTTTTTTGTATATGAGATCATACAGTCTATACGCTTTTGAAACTCACCCTGTTTAACAGAACACTTTTCTTTGTAAGAGTTATCTCCCCAAACACTGTTTTTCTTGTTATCAGATCTCCTCCGCAACTGTAAAAGAAAGCGACAAATTTATTTTTCCAAATTGCTCGTTATATCCTCAGGATGTTACGTTTTATTTTGACCGAAGCTGTACGAAGACCCCATATGAGAGTAATGTCCCCTTTTGTATTGAAATAAGTGAAATAAATTTGTAACTGGAAAACCATAAGTGATAGAGTCCTAGGGTCTTTTGATTTGAGGCCCTTGCTCAAAAAGTATGAAAATGAGGTCAAGGTCAAAGGTCAAGGTCATGTTCAAATTTTTGATTTTGGCTTGTTATCTCTTATTTTCAGAAATCATACAAGATATCGACAAAATATTTTCACACAATTGTTAGTTACGACATGTCGTAACACATAAATTACTAGTCGAAAGGGTACGTAGACATTTGACGCAAGTTTTCCCCCTTTTTATATCTAATATCATATGTATGGTAATATAACTCATTAACAATATAAAGTAGAGGACTAGAGTCTTTTGATTTGAGGTCCTTGGTTTGAAATTGAGCTCAAGGTCATATGCTAATTAAACGTTCTAGATTTTGACCTTTGCTTTTACCTCATATGTACACATGATAAAGCCATGGGACTCTTTGCATTAAGTTGTAAGCAATGTGACCTTAAAAAACACAACCGGAAGTGACCTTTTGTAAACCGGCTATTTTTTGTACTATATCAATGTAAAAGTATATAGAACCATATATTTTTGGAATCAGTGTCAAGTAAACTATCAAACAATACCGGAAGTAAACTTTTTAAACCGGAAGTAAAAGATTATCTCCCTTTAATATATATTTTTTTTATAGAAACCATATATTTTTTTAATAAGCTTTCAAAAAGCTGTCATTTGGCGCTAAAATTGACATTTAAAACCAAATTTTAATATTTTCATATAAAAAAAGGTCTTAACTGGTGGAAAGACCACCAATGGTTCTCTGAACAATTGGTTTTTAATTCTCTTTGGCATTCTTAGAGATTAAAAAAGAAACATATGAAGTACTTGAATGAGACAAACACCTAAAGAGACATCAAGAGGATAACAGGCAGTCTTCAAGGTGTCAAGCTCTAAATCATTTCAAGTTTACAAAACGTTGTGAATAGATTAACAAACAGCATTCATCAGAGGTCTGTCTTCGACACGAATCTCTCCAAAAATAACAAACATAAACGACAAGACAACCACTAACAAGATTCTTGCTACCACCAAACCAGCCTGAGGTGGAGTTAAATTATTTCTTTTCAGACATCGGCAAGTTCCTTTTGTTGTATTCTAGATCAGCGGGCACACAATAGGTACACAACAAAACCTGCAATAAAAATCAAGAAACACACTTTACTCGGAAAGACATTGCATTTATGCAATACTTCAAACAAAACATAATCAACAAGTTATACTATAACAAGGATTGCCCCCATAGCTACTCCAAATGCTTTACCAATTGATTTGAAATGGTTCCGTTCCATACTCAATGTAAGTTGCCGTTCTTTATTGAAAATTGCACACAGTTTTGTCATGAATACTTGATTCAGATAGACACGATTTGGTGTGATGGACAAAACTATATATACATTGATAAAAAAACAACGAAAGTTTGTTATGATCTGCAGATTTTAATCGAGTGTACGCATTGGCATAGTAGATATCTTTGATCAACGTTTTGCACGTCAGACCTTCAAAAATTAGTAGAAAAGATATCCGAAACTATCAAATTTAAAAATAATTGTACATATGAATAAATAGAGATATATGAGCCATGGAAGATAACAAACCCATCGACATAAACACCACAAAAGAAAACAAAATATAACAATTGTTTAACATATATCTTTAAACATGAATTAGTATTATATACATAATAAAAAATAACCCCAAGTTCTAAACTCTGCGAAGATATTTAAATTGTCACGTTCTTAACCATTTCCTCCTTAAGCTCGATCAATGAAATAACAAAAGGTGAACACAATGTTGTGAAATGAAAATTATTACAGGAAAGAATTACGTTCACAAAATTACTACAACACGTACTTGTGTAGTATTAATTTTAGTTAAAATTGTTTAAACGTTATTCTTTGTTGTATCTATGCTATTAATGATTATGTTCATAATTGAGCTTTCATTAATAAAATATTTCGTATTTCGTATTTTGTATACAAAAACCGACGAACTTTAACAATAAATCTACCAGTTACTAAAGCAAATTCATACTCAACATGATGATATACAATAATTGCATTCTAATGTTGACTTTACCTGATTCTGAATTTTACACAGGAGCACCATATAATGGAATAAAGGTAGTCAAAAGAATAAATTTGAATTAAACCACAGGAATTTATAGATTAATTGATGGTTGATTGCTTAGCGTCCAGTGGCAAATATTTCATGCATGTTCAGGACGAGAACAAGTTAACAATAAATACATAAGGTAGGTCTTGTAATAATAGAGTCCATCCGGGTAATGGTCGGGGAAATTGGACTGCCACTGGCATGGTATATATATGGAAGGTAAATTGGATAAGGACAGAAATTTAGTTTGCCTTGCAACAGGTCACCTACGGACCCCTCAAAGACTGGCTTGAAAAATAACTAGGAGAGGTACCGATATAGGGACATGGACACTATCCGTAGCAGAAAACCAAACAAAGAGATGTTTCTTGATAGCGGTACTCAATCAGTTTAAATAAAGGCAACTGAAGTATACCGCTGTTCGAAATTCATAAATCGATAGAGAAAAAAAAACTATCCGGGTTACAAAATAAATGGGAAACGCAATAAATATATGAGAACTACGACACAACAGAAACACAACATTAAAATGTACCACACACAGAAACGTACTGTAATAAAAAAATGGTCATTTTCCTGACTTGGTACAGGGCATTTTAAGAAAAAAAATGTTGAACCTGAATGACTATAATAAAATTAACGGTACCAATTTTCTTGCACCATATGCGCATTTCGACAATACATGTCTCATCAGTGATGCTCGTGGCCAAAATATTTGAAATCCAAAGCTTATATAAGATATACATGATAAAACTGAAGTGGTGACTAGCTACAGAATAAGAACGGATACATTACAAAATACACAGCCGTGTCAGTCAAAGCCAATGCAACACACAATGACGTCACAATTGAATTTTGTAAACGAGTTCCCAAAATTAAGAAAGAATTTGAGGTCTAGAGCTGGTATTTTAAAGTTTGTATTATTTTGCCTACTTTTTTTTGTTATCTATTCAAATTGAAACTCTTTTAAACTGAGTTTAACCGTGCAAACTGCTGTGTGTTTGTTTTATTTACATTGGCTAGAGGTATACGAGATGGTTAAAATATCATTAAATTATAAGCCTGGTACCTTTGATAACTACTTTACCCGCCGCGTTTGCGCCTGTCCTATGCCAGGAGCCTTAGCCCTGTATGATTTATAATTTCAGTTCATTTTGAAATACTAAGGCTTTTCTACCTCAGGAATAGATGACATTTAGTTAGCTTTATATGGCAAAACTTTTATGAATTTCTGGTCCTCAATGCTCTTCAAGATCATACTTTATTTGGCCTTTTTAACATTTTATGATTCTAGCGTAACTGATGAATCTTTTGTAGACGAAGCGCGCGTCTGACGTAAATATAAAATTTCAATCCTGGTATCTATGATGAGTTTATTTGTTTGTTCTAGATTTTAGTATGACATCCATTTTCACTGAACTAGTTCACAATTTTAGTTAGGGTCCATATGAAGCCGCCTCCGGGTGCAATTTTTCGCAGTGCTTAAGACCCATTGGTGGCTTTTGGCTGTTTTCTGTGGTTTTGGTTGTTGCCCCTGGAAATATTCCCAATTTCCATACTCAATCTTTATTTGTAATCACATAATAAAAAAAACCAAGAGGAGGCTTTTTTGTAAATTGTCTAAGTGAAACATAGAATAACAGAACTATAGTGTAGAATGTATTATAAAATATCAGTTCAAAGAAAAAGAGTACCGCAATCAAGAAACCTATCTTTGTTTGGTTTTCTGTTACGGATAGTGTTCATGTCCCTATATCGGTACCTCTCCTAGTTACTTTTCAAGCCAATTCCTGCAACTATTGTGCTAAGTAGCTTGCAGGTATCATCTTCATCAAACTTATTCAATAGAGTTTTTTGTTTGGTTAGGTGGGCAAGCTTTTGAAATTATTTTCTTAAGGGGAGTTATCATTTGGTTCAGAAAAATCGTAGGGGGTTGCCAACAGAACCTTTGAATGTGAAAAGTTTGAACTGACCCCCTCAGCTGATATATAATGACCATTCACATATGTTCGAAAGCTTTTTAAACTCATTGTGGTCAAAACTATGTTTTATATGGTTGTTAACCTATAGATTAATTGTCTACTTTCACACCCTATTGCCATTCATGGAAGTATTATATTGTCAGGGTCAATATAAAAGATCAATTATATAATAAACCATATGTGTGGTTCTATATTCACCTAAAAAATATTATTGACGTAGAAAGGTATTTTATCTTTATTTCATGTTTCGTTTTTACATTTAGTCTATTGGAGCAACATTCTGACTTTAACAGTGCTTGATGAAAAATGACAAATATTTAGGGTAGGCTTTTATAAAGACTAAAACGTATGATAGGTAGGGTAACTAGAACCACACATATACTGTACATGACCAAAGATTCATCAAAGACAGGAATTATCTCAAAATATCGTCAACACTGTATATGCTTGTCAGACATTAAAAAAATCATTGTGTCGGACCACCACTATAATACAAATTTTAAAGGCATCCCAACTGTATGATATTTTTAGTAAAGACACCTCTAAAATGAAAAGACCCCTAAGCTGATTAATAATTACTGTTTCCTTTCTAGGGGACCGTTAAAATCACAATGAACCCACTTTAAAAGGAGGGCACTATTTTGGTTAATATAACAACACAGGCAACGGATCATAGCACTAGTTGTGCTTCAGGTGTGTAACATTCAACACTCTATGATAAGAGCAAAACATTTTGGCTCCTTGTCAGCACATCTTTCAAATGATTGTAGAGTCTGCAACTTTGCATTTTTAGATTCCTGTATTTATATAATATATAGTTATCAATCGTACCAAGATTATAATTTGATTCGCCAGACGCGTGTTTCGTTTACGTAAGACCTATCAGTGACGGTCATATCAAAACAGTGTGTTATGAACTTTCTTCGGTAAATGAAAAAAAAAGTTTTATAACTCGTAGTATATGAAATCGTATTTGTTTTTTTCCATCAGGCAGACGGTAGACAATGTACATATATCGCTTCTCATTCATTTAATCATAATGCATCATTACAGATGTACGTGAAAGGTAAAGGTTTCTTCATTTAATATGCATGCGTCTATAATTTTTATATTGAATATTTATATTATGTAGAGAAATTTCTCTCTCAATGATTTGTGTAAATTTTCTAGGCAAATGTGATATGTAAAATAATAGCAAGGACCCCTCTCTCATGTGCTCTGCACATCTTAGGGTTTAAATATCACAAGTGATTAAAAACAAACAAAAAATGCATATACATGTCCACTCTAGAGCAAATTATCATTACAGAATGAAGATTATAGTTCTAGCAAGGAATCATTTGCACACTATACATTATCAATCACTCTTCGTATGCTACTTGTTTCGATAAACACATTTAACACTCTTATTGAAAATACAATACTAATTTAAAATAGAATATTGGTTTATTCAAAAATGAAATAAGTTATTATTACTATTAAACAAATGAAGGAATGGACAACCTGGGACAAAGAGATTGTAGCATTCATGTTAGTCCTAGGTGTAACACATTGTCATAAAATAGATGAATAACGAAACAGTAAATTACGTTTTGACTATTTTTTTTATTTGAAGAAAATGTGAGCGGGAATCGATCAGCTATTTACAACGATAATTGAATCAGAAATAATCAAGTCCATTACAATTTATTACGTTGTATAATGTGAACTTTATTGATATTAATTCTGTCTTAAACAATCACTTATTTACTGGGCAACGTAATACTTTCTCATACAAATAGTCTTTTTTGTACTAGAAATTACAATTACAACAGATAAAAAATATATACTTTAGTTTAATCATATTAATCTACTATAGTGGATTGGGAAACAAGTTATTGCAACTTATATTAATCACTCTCCATTTTGCTTGAGCGAGTGCTGCCTTGTAGCGGAATTATCCTACTCTTTTTCGAAATTTACAAGGGTGTCTTTTACGTGAAAGAGATATTGCTCTCTCTTTTGCGTACTGAATTATAATCCTGGTACCTTTGATAACTATTATCACCACTGGGTCGATGCCACTGCTGTGGTCAGCACTTCCGTGTTGACATGAATATCAATTATATGGTCAATTTTATAAGTTATAATACTTAATTATAATCCTGGTACCTTTGAGAACTGTTGACACGGGTCAGTCATTTATCGTCCCCTTCCGACGGACTATCATCGGTTCTCAAGATTATACTAGCGCATGGTGTCAAGGGAGACCCGAACATTTGGTTTCACAATTTTTTTACCCGGAACGGAATCGAACCAGGAACCTTCGTAATGTTGTGATAACCAGTACACCAGGACTCTCTTATATATATATACATGTTCTTTAAAAAATTTCCAGAGCATTGGTTATAATAAATGATATTCTGGGATAGTGCCATAGATAGCTGACAAAATGCGGTTTTGCTCACGTTTTAAGTATTGCATGTTATCTTTTCACTTTTTTTGCCATTCAAATTTGTACTCTATGGTTATCATGTACGAAAAACTGTAAAAAGCGTCAAAATGGTTCAGGATTCTAAAATCTAAAATTAATTGTAAACGAATACTTTCGTGAAAAAAAACCCCTTAAAAGTATGAACTATTTGTAAATACATTTTCAAGCAAAACATTAAAAACTTTTTTCGTAAAACAATATTGTAATGCTATTTTACAGGTTGGTGGTTGACTCAATAATGTGTTAAAATATTCAAAGGATTTTAGAAATATTTCCCAAAGTGCCATGCATCAATGATTGGGGTTTAGAAATTTGTCATTTAATAGTTATCGTGCATCGTATGTATTAAACACATGCTATATATATAGGGAAATCCGCTTGATTGTGATTTAATACAAAGCCTCGTTAGTCCACGTCCGTCAACTCAAAATTAAAACATTCAACCGATTCCTCATGTTTGGAGAGCGCCACGTGTTAAAAAAACATACAACTCTTCTAAAAGTGTCCTCCGAAAAAAACATTCCATGCCCTTATTCAGACTACCCACGTTTGTCATTTCCATTGCCATTCGTTATCCCGCTCGATCCATCGAGCAGAAACTATTTATAAGAGTTATTGTTTATTGCTTTCGTCCCAAATATTCATGATATATTAGCCACTGGACGTTAAGGACGCATCAATAAATAAACCTATATACAGCTATATGTCGATTAATCAATGAAAAATTAGGATTGTAATTAATCAATCTAATTAAAAACCGATCTCTCATCGCTCCTGTTTCTGATATGTCGCGTGGGAGATCTAACGAAACCCGCTTTGAGGTCACATGTGAGTGACCTCGTAGGTGTGTCTTTTTCGACCAATGAAATTGAGTCTTCCACGATCTTGTAAGTTTAACGTAAGGCAAAGGGATGTAACTCATTTTATTTACGACGAAATCGTCAGTCAAAATAATTCATAAACTTTTTTGATTGGCTTATTAATAGGTCGTCAACTCATTTGCATATCTTTATAAATTCATAACTTTTAGTTCACTCACATGTGACCTCAAAGCCGGTTTCGTTAGATCTCCCACGCGACATATCAGAAACAAGAGCGATGAGAGATCGGTTTTTAATTAGATTGGTAATTAATTAAAGAATGTTAGTTTCTAATCTTAAATCATACCAAATTTGACTCATTTGTAGCTTATTACGATAGTGTGTGATGAATTTTGAGTTGTTAAATGTATGATTCTTAGCAATTATTCTATATGTTGGTATTGTGAGACGTAATATTGCTAAAAGCTCTATTTTAAGTGTTTCTATAACAACGAGTTTCTCTTGTCTGTTTATATATTAATAGTTACGTAGTTTTATAAACTATACCTTGGATGGAGAATTGTATCATTGGAACTCATACAACATCTACACAGTGGGGTTTACGGAATCAGTAAACTCCATATAAAGTGAAAGTGAAGTTACTGACCCCTTGAATATTGTAGTAGGTTATTAGCACACTGTGACTGAATTTATCTGAACGACTTTCTTACATGTGGTATTTCGACTAGTGGCCTATCAAAGATATCAAGTCTTCAATATCAAGAACCTACTTCCATTGGTCTATACAAAAACAAAGGCCAACAATAACAAATTATAAGCTTTCAATGTGTTTTATGAATTTATTTCAATCGTTCATCATCAATGTCTTCGTCTGTTGAAGTCTTTCAGATTTTTCATGTTGCTATCTAGAAGATGACAGAGCAATTCTTATTTGTGACCGAATGAATATTATTATAATTATAAAACGTCAATTCACGGTGGGTATGGTTGTCCTGCGAGAGAACGTTCTGTGCTGGTGATTCGGTCCTGACGGGTGCTGGTGATCGATGAAAAAATGTAAACAAAGACGAAAATGATGATTTTTGACGTTTTCACTCATTAAAAATGGAAGAAAACAGTTGAGATTTTTCAATTTTGTTTCTTATGGGTTCATATGTAAACCATTAAAAAGTTGACCCTCTAAACTGTTTCAGTAAGCGTAACACAAAAATGCTCATTTTCAGAAAATCTAGAACTGAAAAAATAAAACAAACATGCTCATAGAGTCCGCTTTCTATACCGCAATCCACACGACAAAACTATATTGTGAAAAAACATTGCAATTTATTAAAATTTAGCATTTTCCAAATTTATTCATGTCCTGATACTGTGCTGGTGGGTCCTGATACGGTGCTGGTGATTTTGGATAAAAAGTTGGTCATATTTGAAACAAATGTTACAAAATCAATAAAATTGGGCAGATAATTGTTGTCAATAGGATCTATGACTCCTATTTTAGCTCTTGTGCATCCATTTGGCTGTTTAATATGTGTTTTCAAATGATCGTAACTTGTATTACATAATTACATAAAAGGGCAACATCTTTCGTCCAATATCAGATAACAATATATAGTATCTAAAATAAGAATAGTTTTATTAAGATATTAAATGCCCCTTACATTGATGCTTCAACAATGATCAAAGCCCATGCCGCATAGACATGTTTGTTAGCGCTCCGCATACCCCTCCCCACTTCAACCAACCAATCCTCCTCATTTCCTCCTTTATTGTTACAGTGGTGTACCAGCACCACAATTTATCACATAAAATAATAACACAAAGACACACATTATTGAACAACGAATGCTCGCAGGTACTGAAAGCTAGTAGTTCAAAGGGTCCGCATTTTCAACTAATAGATAAACCATGTTCTCATATACAAAAATCCCAATCGTGTCGATTAAAAAAGTCTCAAAACTTAAGTTCACATTTTAATGTTTGTTGAAGCAGAACTTTTATAAAAGTGTGCAGTGAATCTTGTGCTCACAACAGTTATTGTCATAATTATGTTTACATAAGACTTATAAAGGAATTAAGAAGGTACCAAGAAATATTTTACAGTTCAATTTAATGATCATGAATGGAAGGAAATGGTACGGAAGTTTACATAGGACAAAAATAAATTGATAGTATTTTTTGGCGAAAGACTTAAACGCTTCTTTGCATTATATAGTACAGCTCTTCTATAAAAGCATGCAAAAAAAACTTTGATTGACTTGCTTGCTATGTTTGCTTGGAAGTTTTCAAACAATAGGTAGGCGAAGTTTCAATACATACTGGGATTTGATTGGACAAATACAAACTGACAGGAATTGAAGTTAATGTGTATTGTCCAAACAAATTCTAGTATATAATAAACAGACTACTTACATGTACCTGTCGTTTACAAACATCCAAACAATTATAGCAAGCAATTTGATCAATGGTTTGCTTTGCATATATTTATAGAAGAGCTGTAAATTCAAAAAAAAAAATTCTTGTTGTCGTAGATGGTTAAATCCTCAACAAAATCTCAATAACTTTGTTGGAACGAATAAAGGTTTTAAATCAAATTTTCGTGGACTTTTTAGCTTCCACCCTGACGAGGCATGTTAGCTGTTCGTATGCTGTTGCACCTGACGCACGGAAACTTTCACATTTCCATCTTCTTTTCTGAAATATTTTACCTAGTTCATACTTGACAGGATTGTTATCCTAGTAAAAGGTGTAACCAATGAATTGAACACAAGTTAAAAATTCAACAATACTATATGATTCATGTTATGTGTCAATTTGTTCGAAAAAAGTCGAAAAGAAGAAAGTTTTTTTAATGTCATGATTATCTGTCGCTTTCTAGATCTATGCTTAGCATTTATTTCCGATGACATGGACTCCTCACCCTGGTGACCCTGCTGCCTTTCATAACTTTATCCGTATACAAATATTAATAGATAAACAAAAGGCTGCAACTGGTATTTTTGTATTTAAAATGATTCGTTGTAACGAGAATATTTGTGGTGAATGGAAACTGTGAGGGTCAAAATCTTAAATTGCTTATAAATGTTTTCTGGACCCAGTTTCGTTATCTGATCTGAATTTTCTGAAATGTGCAAGGTAGATAGATAGACATTGGCCTTTTGATTTTTTTTACTCGGTAAGTTTTGCCCTAATTGCTTGAACTTTTGCAATATTAAAGCCGATTTCAATGAGTGTGTAGACAAAGGGAATATCTTTGGTTATCTTGCTTGCTGAACAAAAAAGTCATTGTTAGGTTATGTAAACTACCCTACTTTGAAAGTAGATTAGTCCGACAAATGACACATCTTTCTGTCTGTAGGACCAGGCTACTTCGAAAGGAGGGTAGTATACCTTACCTAACAATGACTTCACGGATTAGCTAACAAGCAAGCTAACCAAAGATATTACCTTTGCCTACATACTCAATGGAATCGGCTGTAACTAAAAACTCGAATACATTTTAACAGACAGTGGTCATGTTTGTTGATGAATATTGTTTTTCCTAGATTCACTCTTGAAAAATCATTTGGTAACATTTGGTCAAGTAATTTCAGAAAAGATCTTTTTGTAATTGCGGACGCCAAGACAATACATAAACCTCACACGACCCCTCGACACAGGTGAGCTTATATATGATCTTATAGCGATTCGGGTTGATAACCAGTTGAAATTAAGCCAGTTTTTTGTGTGTGTAGATTTGTATTGTTTTAAACTGTTATGACCTTTTAAAGTTAAATGTAGGTGTTTAATCTAAGAATTTCTTTTTTAAACTTATATACTTGTTTTATACTCAATTGGTAGTATGAAGCTACGAGATATTTTAATTTTTGAAATTGACATATTCTAGTCTGCCCTTTCATAAAATAGTGAATTTTTTTTAAGTGTTCTATCAAACTTTCGATACAGACAAAAAAATTATGTTGAAAAAATCTTACGGATACAGCAAGTGAGTCTTAATAGCTATAAGATACATTTTTCTTTTAAAATACAACTTTTCAATCTTATGGGAAACTATTCCAAGCTTAAAACTTTCACTGTAACCTCGTTCTAACTTATCCCCCCCCCCCCCAAAAAAAAAAAACCCCAAACAAACCCGCAATACTATTGTCATTCTTATAGTCAACACTAAATTGTTCACAAACAAATGTGTTTTAAGCTGCTAAAGACATGTGATTCAAACGCTCAGAAAGTCCTTTGTTCTATATTTTGGCTCTCCATTTTTATGCAAAACCTTTTACATTTTTATTTTATGGGTTATTGTTGAAGGTCGTACGATGACGTATGGTTGTTAACACATACTTCCTTTGGTTTCTTATGGAAATTTGTCCATTGACAACAAACATACCACATCATCTACTTTATATAAGTAATATATAAATTACAACGTATTTTGGTGATCTTGCAAAATGATCGTAATCCCGAAAATCGTAAACATATTTTCTTATCTTAAAAGGGGGCAAGAAGGGTTCCATTATCAGGCCAATAAATAAGATTAAAGTTAATTTAAAAAAAAAATTAAAAAATAGGGGTATTTTTACTCTCATAATAACAGTTAACAGATTCACAACAATGTCAATTTCAAGAAAGCAGACAACAGTTAATTAGTCAATAACAGTACAGCATCAATGATCTTGAATATATGCCACTTTTAACTAAAATATAAAGGCACATAACCAGGACATAGGAGCACAGAACCAGGACCGTTTTTCTAATCACCAGCACAGCGACAGGACAATTCCGTTTAACGAACTTGCACGACTTTTTCAATATAATATTGTTGTAATATTGTTGCATGGTACTTATGACGCATCAGAGAAATATTAAGCAACAAAACAGTCGTTTTATTGCCGTTCTGATACAATGTAAACAAACCCACCAGCACAGAATCAGGACCCACCAGCACCTGACAGGACCAAATCACGAGCACAGAACGTTCTCTCGCAGGACAACCATACCCACCGTGAATTGTTGATATCAGATTCTTTATAAAAACACGGCCGACACTCGGCTAACCGAGAGATTGGTCGGTTAATCTATATTGAGTATGCGGCTATATGGGCGGTTGGTCTGTTAATCGGGTTGGTTATACGTCTGTTAAGAGTAAAACGCACAATTTAATGTCAAATTCTGTTAAATATACAGATTTTTGGCACATTATAAGAACCAAATGAAAAAAAAAAGTGTCTGACAAAATGATATCTATCATAGAACATTTTCCACCTGTAAAAACAATTTATAGTCTGCGCAGTTTTCAGCAAAACTAAAAGGCGTCGCGCAGGTATGTAGTATTTATGCTTATACGCACAGCAATTTTTTAATAAAAGGCGAAATAAACAGTTTTAGATATCATTTAAAGGACACAAAAAAGTACTTTGGTTCTGAAAAATAGATTGAAATTAGTGAATATTTCATGAGTGTAATATAACGTGAATAATACCACGTTTTAGTGAAAATTATGGGAATAAAGTCTGTTAATGGGTTGGACAATTAAAATTGTGTCAGTTAAGAGTTATTTAGCCACGACAATAGTTTTGCTACCTTTATATTTTCCCATTGAAAAAGTTAAGAATGAGATGTTCTTGAGTAAATAAAATGACAATACGGTGCAACAGTATCCTCCTAGTAGGAGCATTTTTATTTTGACTTTCTTTGCATTTTATTGAAGGGTGTGTCACTTCAATTTAGCGTGATATAGATTGGCCGCTGGAATATGCATGCATTTATTATTAACGTTTTCAATCAGCCTTAATATTTGTGTCTGTTCAAATTAAAGTAGCACGTTCTAAAATCCGACTGAAGGTGTCTTTCTGATACAGCACTGGGTACAGAAGATTTTTTTTTTTATTTCCTGTTATGGGCTCCAAAGGGCATAAACATTAGAACATCAATAATTTTCATAATACAATACAAACAATGATATAAAAAAAATGATTAATGAGAACTATTTAAGTTCTTTAAGAATATGTAGATAAAGAATCAATATGTGTTTTTTTTTTAAAATACTAATACATTTTAATGCAAGTGTGGTTGAAATAGGTAACAAACAAGCAACCCAAAAAGAAAAAAAGAAAAATAGATATACATATAAAAAAGAAGATGTGGTATGATTGCCAATGAGACAACTGTCCACAAGAGACCAAAATGACACAGACATTAACAACTATAGGTCACCGTACGGCCTTCAACAATGAGCAAAGCCCATACCGCATACTCAGCTATAAAAGGCCCCGATATGACAATGTAAAACAATTCATACGAGAAAACTAACGGCCTTATTTATATAAAAAAAAATGAACGAAAAACAAATATGTAATAAACAAACGACAACCACCGAATAACAGGCTCCTGACTTGGGACAGGCACATACATGAATAATGTGGCTGGGGTTAAACATGTTAGCGGGATCCCAACCCTCCCTTAACCTGGAGCAGTGGTATAACAATACAACATAAGAATATATGTATAGTACACAATAAGTTGGAGTAATTGTTCAATATATACATATAACGTGTTGTCGTTCTCATATGCACATGATATTTGTCACTGGACGTTAAACCCTAATTCGTCAGTATCATCCAATTGTTTCTTTTCTCCTATTACTTGATCATATGTTGTTTACAAATCATTCTAAAGAAGTAAATGGAAAGGATCGAATGTAGCTACATTTGGTTATCTTAAGTTTTAATTCATTTTATTCCGTTTAGTTCCTTTCTACATAAGTGCAGAGGAGAACTGCAGTTGTCCGCATGTAAACTTCTAGCATTTGTCACCAATTTGAGTTCATCGCAATCCGTTACCCAGGGGTGTTTCATGTCTGTATTCTTAAACAATTATTATTTTTTCTCTCTTTTTTAGCAATGCACCACTCTCTACTGTCCTTATCTATTATTCTACATTCTGCATCTCCATTCAGATTCTCGTGTATACCATGAGGGTCCGGATTTGGGGTGTTGTTTATTTCTGTATTCTTTAAATTGTTATGCCACTTTTCTCTACATTTTATTTATCTTACTCATTATTCTTTCTCTATTCTTTATATTCTAGCATCCCAATATATTTTACTTACTGATGTTTAGTTACATTACGACGTTTATCTCTAATTTATATGCTTGTTACTATTGTAGATGACTTTTGAACAGAATCCACAAGATTTGGATGAAATTAATATTACTTTAATATTACACTTTTTGAAACCATTTTTATCAATTTTCAATTTCTATTGTCTAAATTGTTCATTGTTCGTGTGTTGTTTCCGTATATTTTATGTTTCATTGTTCATGTGTTGTTTCCCTATATTTTATGTTTCAGTGTTCATGTGTTGTTTCCGTATATTTTAGCCGTTCGTCTTGATCCTACCCATGATCCGACAACACTCCACATAGTAGCAATAAAATTATTCTTTTATTGCCTTTCATAACTCTTAACAGACCAATTAACAGACCGAGTTTTATACATCCGACCCATTAACAGACCAGGTTTTAAATGAAAATTGATTAATGTCACCAAAATACACATTTTCGTGAAGATTTTTCACACAATGATATTATTATGGTTAACAAACATAATGTCTGTCTTTTTTCGATGTTCAAAATATTGCATGCAAGTAAATTCGAACAATGTGCCATTTTGTTTACATTTTGTGTGTGTAAAATGTGTATAAATTTATTGATGAGTAACACGCCTTTTCATTTTATAGAACGTTTATCGAAGCTAGAAAAAAAATTATTACACCACTGGATTCAGTAAATTGAATTGTTTTGTCAGACATGAATATTTTTTATGATAAAAATATTTTTAAAAAGTTATACAATGAAACATAGTAAATTGCAATGATTTTCTCGATAACACATGATTAACAGACTTTAGCCAACCCGATTAACAGACCAACCGCCGATATTGCCGCATACTCAATATAGATTAACCGACCAATCTCTCGGTTAGCCGAGTGTCGGCCGTGAAAGTATATACATTTTGTAGTTTATTAATTTTGCCCCTTCAATCGCGCCACATCAATATATAGCTTGATATATGAAAACAGATGTTGTTCAAAGTAAAAAATTCAATTAATTCTTTTAAAGGATGCTTTCGTCCGAAAAAAAGAAGTCAATCTTATTTTGAAATTGCTAAAGAAGGTAGGATGATATGAATGTGACATGTTGCGTACTAATCAAGAACCAGATTGATTATAACTGATCATCCTTCAGTTATTTTATTGAGATGGTTAAAATCTCGCTCAACTGAAGTTTATAAATGTTGAGTGCAAATTAATAGTTTTGGGCGGCATCCCAATTCCAATTACGATATACGATGTTTTGGAATAGTTTCTTTTAATATCTAACCACAAAAGTAGATTAATGATATTTATAAAAAGATTGAAATCACATTTAAATTTAGTGTTAACTTGCTGAAGACTGACGATGGTATTGATTATGTTTAAACAATAGTAAAGAAGAATGGATAAACATAAAGGATGAGCAATAACGACACCAACTAACAAATGATTCTAAAGAATGAGAAGGTCCCACAAAAAAGGATAAAATGATAATTAAAAAGAGAAAAAAAAATGGAAAATATAAAATGATAATTAAAACAAAAATGGGGAAAACTATAAAATGATAATTAAAAAGAAAAATGGAAAAAATATAAAATGACTGATAGATAAAGTCAATAGAAACATACCGCTGTTCATAAGTCATAAATCGACTGAGAGTAAACAAATCCGGGTTACAAACTGAAACCGGGGGACACATATCAACTATAAGAGAAAAACAACGGAGCAGCAGTAACACTGAAGTGCAACAAAATCAAACGAACGCCAACATTAATAGAAATGAACTATTTGATAACAACAGCCATATTTCTGACTTGATACAAGACATTTTAAGAAAAAATGGTGCGTTGAATCTGGTTTTAATCAAGCCAAACCTCCCGTTTATTTGGCTAGGTTAAAATATCGCTAAAATGACAACACTACGTGACAGCAATACAGTACAAACAAACGCAAGAGCACAGAATATACCACAAATAAATAGTATAATAGTACATTTGTAACATGTAAACTGCAGAATAACAACGAACATCTTCGTTTAACGAGAGCACAGGACTCTTCCCCAAACAGTGACGTATTGTTTTGGGCGTATTATACAATCTTGAAATTAATACAAATAAACTGAACGAGATTGAAAATTAATAATTACTTTCACAATATTAGTCCAAATAATTATCATGATTATGACGGTATTGAAAGGAAATTTTATATAAATGCTGTCATAAATGCATCAACTATAAGAGGAAACCAACGAAAAAACAATGAAAAATTGGTTATTTAGGGATCGGACATCAGAAATATATCTGAAAGTAAAATTAAAGAATTTTGCAAGGTGTTTTTTGTCTTTTAGAAGGTTCTGGATGGATTCTGCTTTCATACGAGCATAAAAAACAAATTGACCGGAAGGGGTGCACAGTTAGTACCCATTGAAAGACAGACTGTCTGTTGAAATATCTATCCTCGAAACTCCACAAATATGTTGTCGACTGAAAAGTCCAGCATTTTGAAAATATCCTCCTAGTGTATTTTCCGATAGAATAAGTGTGGTTCTTCACAAAATAAGAATTATTCTGAATACGGAAAGGATGACCCCTTCTAGATATATTTTAAGTTATTTTAGTTAATATGGTAAATGACATTGTCATATGGAACACCTCAGCTGTTTTATGTGGCACTCTGATATAAATTAGTATAGGCATTTTATTTCAATACCATCACATAGATTCGTTGAGAAGTTAAGTCAATAGAGGACACAATTGTATGATCTTGCTAACGGAATAATGAAATTTCTACTTTAAAAAAAAAATTATGTGTATATAAATATGTGATAAATAGATTATAACATGTTCTTTTCAATACGTATCCATGTATAATTCCTCGACCCATTTGAACCATCGGCTAGCACCTTGGTGTAATATCGAAGTCTCGGGATGTTAGCAGGGTTAATATGGAAAAAATATATTATACACTATAAATTTAATTAATCTTGTATTATTTTTAATTTTAGTTCCTTGTTTATAATTTGGAGTTTAATATGGCGTTCAATATCACTGAACTAGTATAAATATATATACATATGTGTAGGAGCCAGCTGAAGGACGCCTCCTGGTGCGGGAATTTCTCGATGCATTGAAGAACTATTGGTGACCTTCTGCTGTTGCCTGTTCTATGGTCGGGTTGTTGTCTCTTTGACATATTCCCCATGTTCATTCTCAATTTTATACATTACATGTAATTTGTTCATAAAAATACAATTTTTCATTGTTCATAAAAATACAATTTTTCATTGTTCATGGCAATACAATTTTTTCATTTGTTTAATTAGGTTTATTTTGTACAAGTAATTTTAAACCCATGAATCTTGATATGTTCTTATAGTAACTTCTTATATATTTAAAATTATTTACAATGTTCAATGTTCTCTAATTAATAAAATAAAATGTAATCTTATAAAATGTAATAAAACCTAATCATGATTTAGACGACACTTGAGATAAAATATGAAGATTCTCTACACGACAGTCGGCGCAGGACGTTTGCGCTTCTTTAAAAGGACACGTTTTCTTTAATTTTCAAAACATTTTTGATTGAAAAAAAAATCCTTTGCGCTTTTCTTCGGGAAATGTACATAACATTTAAGTATAATTGGTGTTTGATGATTTCCCTCTCCTTTACTATAGGCTTGTAGAAATGCAAGTTACCATTTTCATACTTTTCTTGTACAATTTTTATTCCTTAGAAAGTCATAATAACTGAATATTTTGTCCCCATCTTCGTGTCAAATGAAAAAATAGGGAAAAAAGTTACCAGAGGGACAGTCAAACTCATAGATTGAAAATAAACTGACAATTTCATGGCTAAAAAATAAAAGAACGATAACACTTCACCAAAATGAAAACAAATGCATCTAAACAACCGTAACTCTATCTTCAAATTCAACAGAAAAGTAACAGTATTCGTGTTTGAAGCTCTTACCATGATTTACCATCATCAGGAATGCTAAAAAACAAACATATGAAAAAATTCCTTAATTGAAATAAGCTGCGATAAACAATGATATTTTATCTTTATTGTTAATAGAACGAACACAAGAGGAAATATTTTCTTTTTTCAATCAATGTATACACATAAATAAGTTGGTTGAAATTTGCGTAACGATTTTTACTCATTTATATTTTTGGGTACAAAGTTCAATGTCCTGTCAATATAGAACATGTGCATCACAATTTAAAGTGCAAATCTTTATATAGTGTTTGGAGCGCAAATGTCATTAAGTGTTACTTGCAAGAAATTTGTATTTTTGATTGTATCCAAACCTCCTGTTACAATCTACTATGAAAAGATGAAATATTTTGTTTAAAAACATAAAAAATAATATGGGATAACTCAATATCAATTTGTAATGCATCCATTTTTTATTTGATTGATTAACTTTTTAGACCATTAATCGTTCACACCAATATTCGTTCACACGACAGAGAGGTTTGTTCAAAGATCGCCTTTAATTTATAAAATACTGTATACATAAGGTAAGCGTTGCGAAACATTTTACTAAATATTCTTTGAATACATATATGAAACCTTTTGCATACATTTTTATATCATATTTAAAACAAAAACCTGATATTAAATTACTTATGACTGAATTTACAGCTGATACAATGTTTTGTAATATAACGTAAAATAATATTAAATTGACAAAAAAACTACATTACTACATAAGTAAGCCGCCTACCAAACCCAATAACAACAATATTCTGCGTGAAGTGTAAATGATTCAACAGAAGAACCTTAACAAAACTTAACTTTCATTTAAAAAAAAACCAGTTGTTTATAAAATTACAAAAAACATAAGAGAAATTACTTTCTTGAAACAACACGGTGAATTTTTGCAAAAACGTGCAAATAGGCCAAAGGTAAAAACACAACAAGAGTACCAAAATACAGAAGAGAAGCTGTAAGGGATGTTTTATTATCACAGCTTGGTAAAATGGTCTTTATCACGTAAGGTTAAGTAACTGCTACATGTATAATGAAAATTTGTTTTATTCTTAAAATGTCCTGTCCCAAAACGGAATATGAGAGTTGTTTGTTGTAGTTCGTATCTATGCATCTTTGGCGTTTGCTTTTGTTGGACTTCAGTATTTCTGTTGTTCTGTTTTTTCCCCATTTATAGTTGATGTGTTTCCCTCAGTTTTAGTTTGCAATCCAGATTGGTTTTCTCTCAATCCATTTATAACTTTTGAACAGTAGTTTTATAGAATACCTTAGCTGGATTTGGCAAAACTTTTAGGAATTTTGGTCCTCAATGCTCTCCTACTTCGTACTTTATTTGGCCTTTTTTGGATTCGAGCGTCACTGATGAGTCTTTTGTAGACGAAACGCGCGTCGGCGTATGTACAAAATTTAGTCCTGGTATCTATGATGAGTTTATTTACAACCACTGGGTCGATGCCACTGCTGGTGGAGATTTATTTCCCCGAGGGTATCACCAGCCCAGTAGTCAGCACTTTTTGTGCTGACATGAATTATCATTGATGTGGTTATATTTATAAATTAACTGTACAAAATTTATAGAATTTTTTAAATACTAAGGCTTTTCTTCCTCAGGCAGCATAGAATACCTTAGCTGGATTTGGCAAAACTTTTAGGAATTTTGGTCCTCATGCTCTTCAACTTCGTACTTTATTTGGCCTTTTTAAGTTTTTTGGATTCGAGCGTCACTGATGAGTCTTTTGTAGACGAAACGCGCGTCGGCGTATGTACAAAATTTAGTACTGGTATATATGATGAGTTAATTTATAGTGATAAATAAGACAACTACCCGATCAAAGAGCAGATAACGGCCGACATTTAGAGAGACAAATAACTTCTTAAAGTACAACTCACTCGTCACTTTCGATTCTAAACTATGTTTTTTTTAATATAACAAAATTTCAACTTTTGGGCATGTTTACTGAACTTACATTAGATTCAAATAAAATCACTTAACGAACAAAAATTAAGGCAAAGCCACAGTCTACAAATCTTCATACAGATATTATAAATAGCTTTAACATTTAATAAATGTATTCTAGTACGTATTTGAAAAAATGTAAATCAATGACGTCAGAACGAGGCAATTGCAATTGCTGGCAAATAGGATAGTAGGAGGGATTTATATTCATTAACAATATGATATGTACAGATATTTATAAATTTCGTTGCAGTGAATGGCCAACAAGTTTTCATCTTGTTTAAATAATAGTATTGTCAGTGAAATATAAAGACACGTGTTACCATTCTAGGGATGTATACTGTCTTCTGTCGACGTAGATACAAGAAAAGGTTAATTGTCACAAGTACAATTTGTTTTGTACTTTTATCACTTTATTCTTATTATCATACTATTGATTCAGGAATATCTAACATTTCAAGAATTCGAAAGACGGAACGTCGTCACAATGCTGAAAGAACTGTACATTACGAAGCACATTTACAAAGCATCAACATAGGACATACATCTTCGTTAAACTGGCTAAAAACAACTAATAAAACATTAATTATCAGCCAAGAGGACATTGAAACAAATAAGGCTCCATGGGAAGGCGTCGATTGTCCCGGATTTTATCCATACCAAACTACAAAATCCTCCGATATACTAATGAGTGAAAACAAAGAGTTTTCGAATTGGATGCAATTCCAACAAAATAGGGCAGTGGAAGGTGTTAACTGTAATTTTCTGATTAATGGTAATACGACGGAACAAAAACGAATCTTAAGTGCAATGCGTCATACACATTTTGATGTAGTCCCCCCTTCATTTTATTTAAACAGAACTACAGATTGCCAGCAATATATAAGTGAGACTGGTTTTATAACATCATCTTTGACAGAAGAAGAAGAAAACTTCCCTATAGCATATAGTATAGTTGTATATAAACATATAGAACAAGTTGAAAGATTATTAAGGTCAATTTATCGTCCACAAAACGTTTACTGTATACACTGTGATAAAAAGGCAGACGATACTTTCAAGCAGGCACTTAGAGGAATAACAAGTTGCTTTGATAATGTGTTTATGTCAACCAGATCAATCAGCGTAACATGGGGAGACACTAGTTGTTTAACACCGGACATGGAGTGCATGAAAGATCTTTGGAGACATAAGAAATGGAAATATTTTATAAATTTAACAGGTCAAGAATTTCCATTACGAACCAATCTAGAATTGGTGAGAATATTGAAGACTTACAATGGTGCTAATAATATTGAAGGAACAGTAAAAAGGTATGTGTTTTTTAAAGTATTCTATTCATTATTGTTTCGAATTAAAAAAATAACGCTTTTGAGACAGGATTGTTATATGTTAAACAAATTATTTGTATTTTGACCGTTTTTCGTTTTTGTCATGATTTTGTTAGTCTGACTTTGACAAAATGAATTTCAAATATTCCTAAGTACATTCCATCTCTTGTATACTGATACTGTGAGTGGAAATTAGTTTAAGGTTCAATTATTTAGCTCACCTATCCCGTAGGGCCAAGTGAGCTTTTCTCATCACTAGGCGTCCGTCGTCCGTAGTCTGTCGTCGTTAACTTTTACAAAAATCTTCTCCTCTGAAACTGCTGGGCCAAATTTAAAAAAACTTGGCCACAATCATTATTGGGGTATCTAGTTTACAAAATATGTCCGGTGACCAAGCCAACCATTCATAATGGCCGCCATGACTAAAAATAGAACATAGGGGTAAAATGAAGATTTTGGCGTATATCTCTGAAACCAAAGCTTTTAGAGCAAATCTGACATGAGGTAAAGTTGTTTATTATGTCAACATAAATGTGTTATGAAATTTTAAGATGAATCGAATCACCTGTTGCTAGGTTGCAGGCTGTCCCTGAATTGGTCATTTTAAGGAAATTTTGCCGTTTTTGGATATTATATAGATAGAGATAAACTATAAACAGCAATAATGTTCAGCAAAGTCAGATCAACAAATAAGTCACATGACCAAAATGTTCAGTTGACCCCTTAAGGAGTTATTGTCCTTTATAGTCAATATTTAACAATATTTCGTAAATTTTTGTAATCTTTAAATTTTTCACAAATCTTTACCTCTGAAACTACTAAGACAAATTTAAACAAACTAGTCCACAATCATTATTAGGGTCTCTAGTTTTAAAATTGTGTCCAACGATCCCGTCTGCGAACCAAGATGGCCGACATGGCTAAAAATAGTACATATGGAAAAAAGCAGTTGTTGGCTTATATTTCTGCAACTAAAGCATTTAGAGCAAATTTGACAGAATAAAATTGTTCATTAGGTCATGAAATTTTCAGACCATTCAGAAAACCCGTTGTTTGGTTACTGCCCCTGAATTGGTTATTTTAAGAAAAATGTTTGCTTTTGGTTATTATCTTGAATATTATTATAGATAAAGATAAACTGTAAACTGCAATAATGTACAGCAAAGTTAGACCTAAAAATAAGTCAAAAATGACCAAAACGGTCAATAGACCCCTTAAAGATTTATTGCCCTTTTAAGTCAATTTTAACAATTTTCATAAATTTTGTAAATTTTTACAAAATATTTTTCACTGTTACTACTGAGTCAAGTTCATTATAGATAGAGATATTTGTAAGCAGCGAGAATGTTCAGTAAAGTAAGAACTACAAACACATCAAAATCACCAAAACACAATTTTGTCATGAATTCATCTGTGTCCGTCGTTTTATATGCACATATACTAAGGTGATCCTCTAGTTCTAACACAACATCAAAACCAGGGGTTCGCCATTTGAAACAGAAATATACCATTTGAAGAGGTTCTATTTTTAGAACATAATTTGAAGGAACCGAGTTTATCAAATGGCATCAGAAACTGAGTTGGTGTCTTAAAGGACTTAAATATCGAAATACGCGTGAACATTCAGAAAAAGCCGATTTTGAATAATGAAATGGATATTTTGAATAATGGAATGGACTAGTAGGACCCTTCAGCCCCTAATTACAGATATATATTATACCTCAATCGAAAGCTTATCAAGAGAGGAACAAAAGGTATATAGTCAATATGTTCCGCAATGCATATTAGAGGAGTAACGAAGGACTTGCATATCGAAATACGCCTGAACATTGAGAAATAGCCAATTTTGAATAATGAAATGGATATTGTGGATTACGGAATGGACTGCTATGATCCTTCAGCCCCTAATTACAGATATATATTATACCTCAATCGATAGCTTATCAAGAGAGGAACAAAGGGTATATAGTCAATATGTTCCGCAACGCATATTAGAGGAGTAAAGAAGGACTTAAATATCCAAATACGGGTGAACATTGAGAAATAGCCAATTTTGAATAATGAAATGGATATTTTGAATAATGGAATGGACTGCTACGATCCTTCAGCCCCTAATTACAGATATATATTATACCTCAATCGAAAGCTTATCAAGAGAAGAACAAAAGGTATATAGTCAATATGTTCCTCAACACATATTAGAGGAGTAACGAAGGACTTACGTATCGAAATACGCCTGAACATTGAGAAATAGCCAATTTTGAATAATGAAATGGATATTTTGAATAATGGAATGGACTGCTATGAACCTTCAGCCCCATATTACAGTTTATATATTATACCTCAATCGAAAGCTTATCAAGAGAAGAACAAAAGGTACATAGTCAATATGTTACGCAATGCATATAAGAGGAGAAACGAAGGACTTAAATATCGAAATACGCGTGAACATTGAGAAATAGCCAATTTTGAATAATGAAATGGATATTTTGAATAATGGAATGGACTGCTATGACCATTCAGCCCCTTATTACAGATATATATTATACCTCAATCGAAAGCTTATCAAGAGAGGAACAAAAGGTATATAGTCAATATGTTCCGCAACACATATAAGAGGAGTAAGGAAGGACTTAAATATCGAATTACGCTTGTAAATTAATAAATAGCCAATTTTGAATAATGAAATGGATATTTTGAATAATGAAATGAACTGCTTTGACCCTTCAGTCCCTAATTACAGATATATTTTATACATCAATCGAAAGCTTATGAAGAGAGGAACAAAAGTTTTATAGTCAATTTGTTCCGCAACGGATATTACAGGAGTAACGAAGGACTTAAATATCGAATTACGCTTGAACATTGAGAAATAGCCAATTTTGAATAATGAAATGGATATTTTGAATAATGGAATAGACTGCTGCGACCCTTTTTTCCCTACTTATAGTTAAACTTATACCTCATTCGAAAGCTTATCAAGAGAGGAACAAAATGTATATAGTCAATATGTTCCGCAACGAATATTAGAGGAAAAACGAAGGACTTAAATATCGAAATACGCGTGAACATTGAGAAATAGCTTATTTTGAATAATGGAATGGACTGCTGCAACCCTTCAGTCCATAATCAAGGCAAAAAATATGCACCAAATTAAAACTTTTTGATAGAGGAATAGACTGAGTATAAACGAAATGTCCAGCTATGACCGTTAGAGGGGTTACGCAGGACCTAAATGCCAAAATACGCTTGAAAACTAAGAAATCGACAATTTTGAATAATGATATAGATATTATGAATAATGGAATGGAATGATGCGACCTTTTAGCCCCTAATTATAGATAAACCGTATACCTCATTCGAAAGCGTATTACAAGAGGAACATAATGTATATAGTCAATATGTTCCGCAACGAATATTAGAAGAGTAACGAAGGATTTAAATATCGAAATACTCGTGAACATAGAGAAATAGCTTATTTTGAATAATGGAATGGACTGCTGCAACCCTTCAGTCCTTAATCAAGGCAAAATTTATACACCAAAGTAAAGCTTTTTGATAGAGGAATAAACTGAGTATAAACGATATGTGCCACAATGACCATTACACGGGTTACGGAGGACCTAAATTCCAAAATACTCTTGAAAATTAAGAAATAGCCAATTTTGAATAATGAAATGGATATTTTGAATAATGGAATGGACTGTTGTGACCCATTAGCCCCTAATTATAGATATACCTTATACCTTATTTGTAAGCTTATTTATAGAGGAACAGTAGTATGATTATGAGAGGTCTGCCACACCCCCATTTTGAGGTTGGGGTCGAGGGAAAATGTGTCTTTGTAGAAGAAAGAAATACACACACAAAAAAGTAAAAATTCACAGATAGAAAAAACACAACGCATGGAACTCCACCCTTATGGTAAGGTGGGTCGATTTTCTCAACCCCAATGCCCTGTCAAGACGATTCGAGGCCACCAGTGCACATACCCATGACACTTGAATCTTTCGAAGAAAAGGGATCCGTATCAGCCGTGTAATACCTTCATGTGCAACTCATCGATTAGGGGCGTTCACACCAACACTTAGGAGCGTTCAACAGTATTCGATCCTATTAGATAAATAACGTTTATCAAGATTATCGACCCTAAGCAGCATGAGGCACTTTCCAGGGAGTTGCAAGACACAGAACGGACGATTCAAGCCAGTAATATGCAGCATCGCCTCGATTAGATTGAACTAAGCCGGAACCTTTACAAGGTGTTCAAGCCTGTGGTTGAGGCTCAGCGAGAGGCAGCTTCACATATCACCAAAAAGATCACAGACCTTCCTGCAACAGTGCCAGCCCTTTTGGTCCTGTAGATTCTGTTGATTTTTCTACTCTTTACACTGCACTTCCACACTATCTTATTAAACAAAAGCTTTCCTATTTAATTAAATGGTCGTTTGATAAAGCTGAATGCAAATATATTTGCTGCAACTCATTTAAAGCAGGTAAATATGCTAAATATACTTACTGGAGGTGTGATGAAATGATTGAAACTGTTAATTTCTCCTTGATAATATTTATGTACGTTTCGGCAACAAAATTTATCGACAGGTTGTAGATATCCCCATGGACACTTATTGTGCCCCTTTAATAGCAGACTTGTTTTTGTACTGTTATGAATCACAGTTTATGACTAAACTCAGTAAAGACCCGTCGAAACTGCATTTAATTGATAAATTCAACAACACTTACCGTTATCTTGATGATATTTTTTCGTTAAATAATCAAAAATTTTCTCAATATACTGCTGAAATTTACCCTAAGGAACTTACTGTAAAAGAATCAAATCTATTCGGCAATAACTGTCCTTTCCTGGATTTAGATATTTCAGTTTTACATGTAAACAGGAAACTCCACACTAAAATTTACGACAAAAGAGACGATTTTTCGTTCCCTATTGTTAATTTTCCATTGTTAGATGGTGATGTTCCTTTGGCACCATCTTACGGTGTTTATATTTCACAGCTCGTTCGCTATGCCCGTGTCTGTTGTTACGTTTTTGATTTTAACGAACGCAATCTATGTATTACTGGTAAATTATTAAACCAGGGATATCGTTACCATAATTTACTTATAACCTTTACTAAATTTTTCCATAGATATAAAGATTTGGTTTTGAAGTTTGGTTGTACCTGAAGAAAACTTATTTCAAACGGGATAGCACATCCTCATGTTTACGGAAATGTTGTTAACCGTGCCCGGAAATTTAGAAATGATCCATGTAAACTTGTCGCTCCTTTAAATAAACTCATTCTAAAAGGTTACCTATTCAACACTGTAATAAGATCATTGAATACTGTTTTTATTTGTATAAATATTGATTTTGTTATCAGCAAATTAAAAGGTAACTAACTATTACTAGTATGTTATATACATATACACATTCGTGGATCTACAATCTGTCGATACCTGTAACTTGGCATTGCACAAGGTCATGATTTTCTCTGGCTGTTTATGACGTCTTTACATTATTTTTTTTTAGTTGTTAGTGGCTTTGAACTAGCTGTCAGATAACTGCGAGTACTCTCAGATCTTTTTATTGTGTCTTTTTGTGTCGGGATGTATAAGTTCCCGGCCACGTCCACCTGTTTTTTTGTCCAACTGATGAGTTAAGCCTTTTTCAACTGATTTTTTATAGTTCGTTCTTATGTAGTACTGTTATACCACTGTCCCAGGTTAGGGGAGGGTTAGGATCCCGCTAACATGTTTAACCCCGACACATTATTTGTGTATGTGCCTGTCCCAAGTCAGGAGCCTAAAATTCAGTAATTGTCGTTTGTTTATAGTTATCAAAAGTACCAGGATTATAATTTTATACGCCAGACGCGCGTTTCGTCTACATAAGACTCATCAGTGACGCTCAGATCAAAATAGTTAAAAAGCCAAACAAATACAAAGTTGAAGAGCATTGAGGACCCAAAATTCCCAAAAGTTGTGCCAAATACGGCTAAGGTAATCTACTCCTGGGGTAAGAAAATCCTTAGTTTTTCGAAAAATTCAAATGTTTTGTAAACAGAAAATTTATAAAAATGACCATATAATAGACATTTATGTCAACACCGAAGTGCTACCTGCTGTTACATATTTGTTTTTCGTTCATTTTGAGGGGCTGAAGGGTCATAGCAGTCCATTCCATTATTCAAAATTCCATTTCATTATTCAAAATTGGCTATTTTTCAATGTTCACGTGTGTTTTGATATCTAAGTCCTTTGTTATTCCTCTAATATGCGTTGCGGAACATATTGACTATATACCTTTTGTTTCTCTCTTGATAAGCTTTTGATTGAGGTATAATATATATCTGTAATTAGGGGCTGAAGGGTCCTACCAGTCCATTCCATTATTCAAAATATCCATTTCATTATTCAAAATTGGCTATTTCTCAATGTTCAGGCGTATTTCCATATTTTATTCCTTCGTTACTCCTCTTATATGCGTTGCGGAACACATTGACTATATAACTTTTGTTCCTATCTTGAAAAGCTTTCGATTGAGGTATAATATATCTGTATACCACTGTCCCAGGTTAGGGGAGGGTTAGGATCCCGCTAACATGTTTAACCCCGACACATTATTTGTGTATGTGCCTGTCCCATGTCAGGAGCCTAAAATTCAGTAATTGTCGTTTGTTTATAGTTATAAAAAGTACCAGGATTATAATTTTATACGCCAGACGCGCGTTTCGTCTACATAAGACTCATCAGTGACGCTCAGATCAAAATAGTTAAAAAGCCAAACAAATACAAAGTTGAAGAGCATTGAGGACCCAAAATTCCCAAAAGTTGTGCCAAATACGGCTAAGGTAATCTACTCCTGGGGTAAGAAAATCCTTAGTTTTTCGAAAAATTCAAAAGTTTTGTAAACAGAAAATTTATAAAAATGACCATATAATTGACATTCATGTCAACACCGAAGTGCTACCTGCTGTTACATATTTGTTTTTCGTTCATTTTGAGGGGCTGAAGGGTCATAGCAGTCCATTCCATTATTCAAAATTCCATTTCATTATTCAAAATTGGCTATTTTTCAATGTTCACGTGTGTTTTGATATCTAAGTCCTTTGTTATTCCTCTAATATGCGTTGCGGAACATATTGACTATATACCTTTTGTTTCTCTCTTGATAAGCTTTTGATTGAGGTATAATATATATCTGTAATTAGGGGCTGAAGGGTCCTACCAGTCCATTCCATTATTCAAAATATCCATTTCATTATTCAAAATTGGCTATTTCTCAATGTTCAGGCGTATTTCTATATTTTATTCCTTCGTTACTCCTCTTATATGCGTTGCGGAACACATTGACTATATATCTTTTGTTCCTATCTTGAAAAGCTTTCGATTGAGGTATAATATATCTGTATACCACTGTCCCAGGTTAGAGGAGGGTTAGGATCCCGCTAACATGTTTAACCCCGACACATTATTTGTGTATGTGCCTGTCCCATGTCAGGAGCCTAAAATTCAGTAATTGTCGTTTGTTTATAGTTATAAAAAGTACCAGGATTATAATTTTATACGCCAGACGCGCGTTTCGTCTACATAAGACTCATCAGTGACGCTCAGATCAAAATAGTTAAAAAGCCAAACAAATACAAAGTTGAAGAGCATTGAGGACCCAAAATTCCCAAAAGTTGTGCCAAATACGGCTAAGGTAATCTACTCCTGGGGTAAGAAAATCCTTAGTTTTTCGAAAAATTCAAAAGTTTTGTAAACAGAAAATTTATAAAAATGACCATATAATTGACATTCATGTCAACACCGAAGTGCTACCTGTTGTTACATATTTGTTTTTCGTTCATTTTGAGGGGCTGAAGGGTCATAGCAGTCCATTCCATTATTCAAAATTCCATTTCATTATTCAAAATTGGCTATTTTTCAATGTTCACGTGTGTTTTGATATCTAAGTCCTTTGTTTTTCCTCTAATATGCGTTGCGGAACATATTGACTATATACCTTTTGTTTCTCTCTTGATAAGCTTTTGATTGAGGTATAATATATATCTGTAATTAGGGGCTGAAGGGTCCTACCAGTCCATTCCATTATTCAAAATATCCATTTCATTATTCAAAATTGGCTATTTCTCAATGTTCAGGCGTATTTCTATATTTTATTCCTTCGTTACTCCTCTTATATGCGTTGCGGAACACATTGACTATATATCTTTTGTTCCTATCTTGAAAAGCTTTCGATTGAGGTATAATATATCTGTATACCACTGTCCCAGGTTAGGGGAGGGTTAGGATCCCGCTAACATGTTTAACCCCGACACATTATTTGTGTATGTGCCTGTCCCATGTCAGGAGCCTAAAATTCAGTAATTGTCGTTTGTTTATAGTTATAAAAAGTACCAGGATTATAATTTTATACGCCAGACGCGCGTTTCGTCTACATAAGACTCATCAGTGACGCTCAGATCAAAATAGTTAAAAAGCCAAACAAATACAAAGTTGAAGAGCATTGAGGACCCAAAATTCCCAAAAGTTGTGCCAAATACGGCTAAGGTAATCTACTCCTGGGGTAAGAAAATCCTTAGTTTTTCGAAAAATTCAAAAGTTTTGTAAACAGAAAATTTATAAAAATGACCATATAATTGACATTCATGTCAACACCGAAGTGCTACCTGCTGTTACATATTTGTTTTTCGTTCATTTTGAGGGGCTGAAGGGTCATAGCAGTCCATTCCATTATTCAAAATTCCATTTCATTATTCAAAATTGGCTATTTTTCAATGTTCACGTGTGTTTTGATATCTAAGTCCTTTGTTTTTCCTCTAATATGCGTTGCGGAACATATTGACTATATACCTTTTGTTTCTCTCTTGATAAGCTTTTGATTGAGGTATAATATATATCTGTAATTAGGGGCTGAAGGGTCCTACCAGTCCATTCCATTATTCAAAATATCCATTTCATTATTCAAAATTGGCTATTTCTCAATGTTCAGGCGTATTTCTATATTTTATTCCTTCGTTACTCCTCTTATATGCGTTGCGGAACACATTGACTATATATCTTTTGTTCCGCTCTTGAGAAGCTTTCGATTGAGGTATAATATATATCTGTAATTAGGGACTGAAGGGTCCTACCAGTCCATTCAATTATTCAAAATATCCATTTCATTATTCAAAATTGGCTATTTCTCAATGTTCAGGCGTATTTCGATATGTAAGTCCTTCGTTACTCCTCTAATATGCGTTGCGGAACATTTTGACTATATGCCTTTTGTTCCTCTCGTAATAAGCTTTCGGAATATTCAAAATATCTATTTCATTATTCAAAATTGGCTATTTCTTAATTTTCAAGCTTATTTTGGCATTTAGGTCCTCCGTAACCCGTGTAATGGGCAATGCGGCACATATCATTTATACTCAGTTTATTCCTCTGTCAATAAGATTTAATTTGGTGTATAAATGTTGCCTTGATTAGGCATTGAAGAGTTGCAGCAGTCCATTCCATTATTCAAAATAAGTTATTTCTTAATGTTCAAGCTTATTTCGATATTTAGGTCCTTCGTTACTCCTCTAATATGCGTTGCGGAATATTTTGCCTATATACCTTTTTCCTCTCGTAATAAGCTTTTGAATGAGGTAAAAGGTTTATCTATAATTAGGGGCGAAAAGGTCGCAGCATTCCATTCCATTATTCAAAATATCTATTTCATTATTCAAAATTGGCTATTTCTTAATTTTCATGCGTATTTTGGTATTTAGATCCTCCGTAACCCGTGTAATGGTCATTGCGGTACATATCATTTATACTCAGTTTATTCCTCTGTCAATAAGATTTGATTTGGTGTATAAATGTTACCTTGATTAAGGACTGAAGGGTTGCAGCAGTCCATTCCATTATTCAAAATAAGCTATTTCTTAATGTCCAAGCGTATTTCGATATTTAGGTCCTTCGTTACTCCTCTAATATGCGTTTCGGAACATGTTGACTATATACCTTTTGTTCCTTTCGTAAATTTTCACGCGTATTTTGGCATTTAGGTCCTTCGAAACCCCTCTAAAGGTCATTGCGGCACAATCGACTTGTCTTATCTATAATTTATTAAAGGATGAAGAATAGCAAAGGTCCAGTGAAAAAAAAAAGGACCACGGAGAGTATTTCAATTTTGAAAAAAAACAGGTTTTGGTATTCAGGTCGTCCTTACATTGAACCAAGGAATTACTGTTTAAAAATAGTCAGGAAAACCAACTAGTTTATCCTCCGAAACTAGGAACTAGATAAATATACCAAACTAAAATTGAAAGAGTGTTTTTATTTATTTTTTCTGATATTTATTTGCATATTTGCTAGATAACACCAAAAAGATGAATTTAGAAATACGGGATATAGCTATAGTGTCACAGTCAATTTTAAAAAAATTTTATTTCACTATTCACCGCTTCAAGTTGAATAATGAAACATAAACTTTTTCATTATTCATTATTCATTTTTTAATCATTGAATAATGAATAATGAACTATTTCATTATTCATTATTGAATTTTGAATAATGAACTATGAATAATGGACGTACTTCAGCGCGATCTGTTAACGCTTTCAAAATGTACTTTCTTTGGAAGATATCTAATATCTGCTGATCAAGAAATTGTTTTGAGTTCCTTACTTGTTGTGTATTCGGGATACTTATGGCTAGTGTTGGATGCTAATCCTCTTGTTGCATAGTGTTTAGCTCCGATTGAAGTACATTTGATTATAATCCTCTTGTTGCATAGTGTTTAGCTCCGATTGAAGTACATTTGATTCTCCCATGTTGTGACACAGTGCCTAGCTCCGTTTAAAGTACATATGATTCTTTGTTTATTTTTCTCTGTTTGTATTTTCACAACTGATACTGGGTAGGGGAGGTTTAGAATCCCGCTAACACGTTTATCGCCGCCACATTCTGAATGCATATGCCTGTCCCACGTCAGCAGCCTGTAATTCAGCGGTTGTCGTTTGTTGATGTGTTGCATATTGTTTTTTTCCTTCTTTTTTTTCTACATAAATTAGTAAGTTAGTTTTCTCGTTTGAATTGTTTTACATTTGTTATTTCGGGCCCTTTTATAGCTGACTGTGCGGTACATGTATGGGCTTTGCTCATTGTTGGAGGCCGTATGGAGAGCTACAGTTGTTAATTTCTGTGTCATGTGGTCTCTTGTGGAGATTGGTCTCAATAGCAATCATACATCTTCTTTTTTATATTGACAATTGAGATTAGGACATCGATATCCAAAAAGTATTACAGTCACCATTTATTTACTGTCAACATTAGAAATGCAATGTATCAAGTTAAGAGGACCAATGTTTAGCAGAAATAATATTTTGAAATATATATTTCTTTTAAAAGTTTGTCAAATCAATTTGAAATAAAATAGTCGTAGTATACTTTTAACTCGTTAAAGATAGTTAAATAAAGTCCTGTTAAAACATTTAGATCATATAAAAGTTTAAATTGAATAGCAATGTTTTAAAGTATAAAAAAATAGTTCCCGGTCAATAAAAAAAAAAGAGAAATTTTAAGTGCCTTTAAGGCAAAACACAGTGTTAATTAGAAAACAATGTTATATTTTGATATTTAGTAAAAACGTACAGAAGTTTTGAAGTTCTCTCTGTCCTGGTAGGGCGACATGACTTCTTGGATCTGATTATCCTTTAACCACGACCTGTTACGCTGTTCATATTGTTAAACAACAAGCAAGTCACAGCAAACATGCGTCAGCGACACTCTTCAACCCATTGCATTGTGGATGGGTGATTGTCATGTGTTGCCCAGACGGCTGATGTCAAGCTGTAGTGTAGTTTTAGTGCAGTAGCAGTCAATGGAGTTAATGATTCATCTACCAGTAACACATCGTCGTAGTTAGCAGGCTGCCCAGCTGATCATCCTGGCCTTAAAAGCAGCCGTTGTTGAGTAATATTAAGGAAGATCAAATTAGAAAATGACAAAAACAACCCACGTAAACCACGATGGCCGTCTACCAAAATGGCGCCTTCCACCTGTTCTTGACCAACCTTTGCAACAAAAAATATTTAATGCTCACCAATCGTCTTCGGGTATAGAGCCGACAGTGCGAGGCTGTATAACCAGTCAGTGACGTTAACAACCCGAATAATCAAACTGTTATTATGGTCTGATACCTTTCAAAATACCATACTAAGCATCCAACGAAACCGGTTTGACATCTTTGATGCCGATTTTAGCGTGCGCGGTACATGTTTTACGAATAACTTTTACAATCGAATTTCGAAACCAAACGTTTATGAAGCAAAGCATTAATAAAGTTGCATTACAAATGAAACAAAACAGAACACTCTCAGCTTAAACCATCTCAATTCTTAGTTATGCTTAGCTAAGGGAAATTATAACTTAGTTTCAATATATTTAAACTCGAAATTTGAAAACAATCTCGATAAAGGCTATTAAAGATTTATATGAAATTGTAAGTAGTCTTCTTTTTTTTTTTTTTGTAGAGCGTTGACAGGGAGATGGAATGGTTTACCGCCACCTCCCCATAGCATTCGTCCTATACATGGATCCGTGCATATTGTTGCCAACAGGAGATTCGTAGAATACATTCTCTTTAACAAAGTAGCTAGCGATCTTTTCAACTGGACTAAAAATGCTCAACATGCCTCAGAAATATTTTTCAATACATTAAACTATAATCCACACCTAAATATATCAGGATCGTACAAAGGTAAGATACATAAATCGGATAGAAACAATTTTGTCGTGGTGTAACTCTCTTGGTAGTTCGTGTAAATCGACTGTAAACAATTGTGTTGTGTCGTAACTCTCTTGGTAGTTCATGTAAATCGGCTGTAAACAATTGTGTTGTGTCGTAACTCTCTGGGTAATTCATGTAAATCGGCTGTAAACAATTGTGTTGTGGCGTAACTCTCAGTGTAGTCTATGTAAATCAGATGTAAACAAGTGTGTTGTGGGATAACTCTATGGGTAGTTCATGTAAATCGGCTGTAAACAATTGTGTTGTGGCGTAACTCTCTGGGTAGTTCATGTTAATCAGATGTAAACAGTTGTGTTGTGTCGTAACTCTCTGGATAGTTCATGTAAATCGCTGTTAACAATTGTGTTGTGTCGTAACTCTCTGGGTAGATCATGTAAATCGCTGTAAACAATTGTGTTGTGTCGTAACTCTCTGGGTAGTTCATGTAAATTGGCTGTAAAAAATTGTGTTGTGGTGTAACTCTGTGGGTAGTTTATGCAAATCAGCTGTAAACAATTGTGTCGTGGCTTAACTCTCTGTGTTGTTTTTGTAAATCAGATGTAAACAAGTGTGTTGTGGTGTAACTGTCTTGGTAGTTCATGTAAATTGGCTGTTAACATTTGTGTTGAGGTGTAACTCTCTGGGTAGTTCATGTAAATCGGCTGTTAATATTTGTATTTAGGTGTAACTCTCTGGGTAGTTCATGTACATCGGCTGTAAAGAATTGTGTTGTGTCGGAAATCTATGGGTAGTTCATGTAAATCGGCTGTAAACAATTGTGTTGTGGTGTAACTCTCTGGGTAGTTCATGTAAATCATGTGAATCGGCTGTAAACAATTGTGTTGTGTCGTAACTATCTGGGTAATTCATGTCAATCAGATGTAAACAGTTGTGTTGTGTCGTAACTCTCTGGATAGTTCATGTAAATCGGCTGTAAACAATTGTGTTGTGGAGTAACTGTCTGGGTAGTTCATTTAAATCGGCTGTAACTAATTGTGTTGTGGTGTTGCTCTCTGGGTAGTTCATGTAAATCGCTGTTAACAATTGTGTTGTGGTGTTACTCTCTGGGTAGATCATGTAAATCACTGTTAACAATTGTGTTGTGTCGTAACTCTCTGGGTAATTCATGTAAATCGGCTGTAAACAATTGTGTTGTGGCGTAACTCTCAGTGTAGTTTATGTAAATCAGATGTAAACAAGTGTGTTGTGGGGTAACTCTATGGGTAATTCATGTAAATCGGCTGTAAACAATTGTGTTGTGGTGTAACTCTCTGGGTAGTTCATGTAAATCATGTGAATCGGCTGTAAACAATTGTGTTGTGTCGTAACTCTCTGGGTAATTCATGTTAATCAGATGTAAACAGTTGTGTTGTGTCGTAACTCTCTGGATAGTTCATGTAAATCGGCTGTAAACAATTGTGTTGTGGTGTAACTGTCTGGGTAGTTCATTTAAATCGGCTGTAAATAATTGTGTTGTGGTGTTGCTCTCTGGGTAGTTCATGTAAATCTCTGTAAACAATTGTGTTGTGTCGTAACTCTCTGGGTAGTTCATGTAAATCGCTGTTAACAATTGTGTTGTGTCGTAACTCTCTGGGTAGATCATGTAAATCGCTGTAAACAATTGTGTTGTGTCGTAACTCTCTGGGTAGTTCATGTAAATTGCCTATAAAAAATTGTGTTATGGTGTAACACTGTGGGTAGTTTATGCAAATCAGCTGTAAACAATTGTGTCGGGGCTTAACTCTCTGTATTGTTTTTGTAAATCAGATGTAAACAAGTGTGATGTGGTGTAACTGTCTTGGTAGTTCATGTAAATCGGCTGTTAACATATGTGTTGAGGTGTAACTCTCTGGGTAGTTCATGTAAATCGGCTGTTAATATTTGTATTTAGGTGTAACTCTCTGGGTAGTTCATGTAAATCGGCTGTAAACAATTGTGTTGTGTCGTAACTCTATGGGTAGTTCATGTAAATCGGCTGTAAACAATTGTGTTGTGGTGTAACTCTCTGGGTAGTTCATGTAAATCATGTGAATCGGCTGTAAACAATTGTGTTGTGTCGTAACTATCTGGGTAATTCATGTAAATCAGATGTAAACAGTTGTGTTGTGTCGTAACTCTCTGGATAGTTCATGTAAATCGGCTGTAAACAATTGTGTTGTGGTGTAACTGTCTGGGTAGTTCATTTAAGGTCAAGTGACAGTAAATGGGCTATGTCACAGATTTCAGTAAAATTTGGCATACAACTCTGGCTCGATGAACTTCAACTGAAAATCGAAAAAATAATGTATTTATCTCAATTATCATTTGAAATATTACTGTTTGAATTCTTACAAAATGGGTGAACATTTGTATAGAAAGCACATAAAATCGGCGAAAACCTTTCTAAAATTTGTCTTAAAATCGCCAAATCTCTAATTCTACTCCATAGATTTTTCTTAAAAAACTATATGTTGTTGATAGATAAATTCCTGTTATAATGATGCAAAATAAAGATAGGGTCACCGACTTCGTTTTTACGGTAAACATTATTCAAAGTTGCGTTCTTTGTGAAAAAATCCAACAAAACGTCGAAATAATCGTAACGTTATCGCGTTGCAGGCCGTAAAACGTTGTTTTTTGACGTTTTTCACTGCCAACAAGGTATCAAATTGATTATTAGACAAAAAACGAATTCGGTGACCCTATGATTATTTTATATCATTAAAACAGAAATTTATGTGTCAACAATATATAGTTTTTTAAGAAAAATCTATGGAGTAGAATTAGAGATTTTGCGATTTTAAGACAAATTTTAGAAGGTTTTTCGCCGATTTTATGTGCTTTCTATACCAATATTCACCCATATTAAAAGAAATCAATCTGCAATTTTTCAGATAATAAAAGAGATAAATGTATTATTTTTTCGATTTTCAGTTGTAGTTCAACGAGCCAAGGTTGTATGCAAATTTTTAGCAAAATCTGCGACATAGCCCATTTACTGTTCCTTGACCTTAAATCGGCTGTAAATAATTGTGTTGTGGTGTTGCTCTCTGGGTAGTTCATATAAATCGCTGTTAACAATTGTGTTGTGGTGTTACTCTCTGGGTAGATCATGTAAATCGCTGTAAACAATTGTGTTGTGTCGTAAATCTCTGGGTAGTTCATGTAAATTGGCTGTTAAAAATTGTACTGTGGTGTAACTCTGTGGGTAGTTTATGCAAATCAGCTGTAAACAATTGTGTCGGGGCTTAACTCTCTGTGTTGTTTTTGTAAATCAGATGTTAACAAGTGTGTTGTGGTGTAACTGTCTTGGTAGTTCATGTAAATCGGCTGTTAACATTTGTGTTGAGGTGTAACTCTCTGGGTAGTTCATGTTAATCGGCTGTTAATATTTGTATTGAGGTGTAACTCTCTGGGTAGTTTATGCAAATCAGCTGTAAACAATTGTGTCGGGGCTTAACTCTCTGTGTTGTTTTTGTAAATCAGATGTTAACAAGTGTGTTGTGGTGTAACTGTCTTGGTAGTTCATGTAAATCGGCTGTTAACATTTGTGTTGAGGTGTAACTCTCTGGGTAGTTCATGTTAATCGGCTGTTAATATTTGTATTGAGGTGTAACTCTCTGGGTAGTTTATGTAAATCGGCTGTAAACAACTGTGTCATGACGTAACCCTCTTGGTAGTTCATGTAAATCGGCTGTAAACAATTGTGTTGTGTCGTAACTCTCTGGGTAGTTCATGTAAATCAGATGTAAACAATTGTGTTATGGTATAACTCTCTGGGTTGTTCATGTAAATCGGCTGTAAACAATTTTGTTGTGACGTATCTCTCCGGGTTGTTCATGTAAATCGGCTGTTAACAGTTGTGTTGTGTCGTAACTCACTGGATAGTTCATGGAAATCGGCTGTTAACAATTGTGTTGTGGCGTGACGATCTGAGTAGATCATATAAATCGGCTGTAAAAAATTGTGTTTTGGTGGAACTCTCGGGTTTGTTTAGGTAAATCGGCTGTAAAAAGTGTGTCGTGGCATAACTGTCTTGGTACTTCACGTAACTCGTGACTCTAGAACTTCTTTCTGTGTCTGACATATACGACTGCTGAAGAATAATTATCTTTGTTGTACAAACATGATTTTATGCTTAATTTCTGCTGAACGTAACATGTCTGCAGTGTCATTCTTTCAGTATTTTTTGTAAATAAATGTGCTGATCACCAATTTGATTGAAAAAATATACTGGTCAAGCAGATGACATATTTTGAATGCAAATTTCCTCCATATCTTAAAAATGTTAAATTTTGAAAAAAAAAGCTGATTGATTGCGTGGAAAATATTTTCTTACTCAGAAAAAAAGCCATCCCCCCTTTTTGAAGTTAAATGGTTGCTCCATAAGAAAGACATTTTTTTTTCCTTTTGTAAGATAACAAAGACAATGTTTTTGTATGCGTATACATTAATGTTACAGTGAAATCGTATATATAGTATGGGATTATTTTTAATTCCTTTTTTTCAGGGATTTTGCATTATTATAAGTTATTATATATATATAATCGATGAAATTACATGTGATTTGACATAATCTTTGAAAAATTTCTGATTTTTTTTTACAGATTTCATGACAAGTGCCAAATGATAATGATAAGTTTTGATTATACATATTTATTATAACAGATATAAATTGATGTTTGTAGTAACCAGTTACTTTTTTCAGGTGTTCCGGAAACAGACTGCAAATCAAATCCATTTCTGACAAGATTTAAAAACTGGGGTCCACAATCTTCCCTTTTCAACTGGCCCTGTCACGGCACAGTAGTCAGAGATATATGTATATTTGGAGTAGGAGATCTGCCATTGTTATCTAAAAGACCAGAAATGTTCGCAAACAAATTTTTCCTTAATTATCAGCCATACACTCTCAAATGTTTGGACCAGCTGATGTTTAATCGAACTAGAGATGAATATTTCAATGGCTTTAAACTTAACATTGCTAAGTATCGGTCATTAGATTTTATTAAAAATGCTATATAAAACTCAACTGGTCTTTAATTTGCCATTCTGATCCTAGGAAAACAATTGTGTCACTATTTCATTTATTATATTTATATTCATATTTGCAAAATTGTACATCCTCTACGTTTCCTAAATTATTAAATTTTATTCGAGGTGAAAGAAACTAAAGGGACTTTCAAACTTTTATAAACTGACTATGTTGCAAAAAAAAAAGAAAATAAAAATGCAAAAGACAATCAACAAACCATAACACATCAAACCAAAGAAAAAGCAACACGAAACCCACCAAAAACAATGATGTGATATCATGTGCTCCGGAAGGGTAAGCACATTACCCTCCACATGATTCTCATGTAAGTACAAAGTCGGTGATAAATCTAGTTATGCGAATGTATTCTTTTAGTGTATGTTCACTTGTGTTAATATGTCTTTTGTTTGAGTTAAGCCATTTCAATCGATATTTTATATTTTGTCTTTCCACGAATAGTGTTGGTACATGAAATAATTTCAGAGTAAAGCGACCGATAAAAGAATTTAGGGCCGATACTTTCTTGTCCTAGTGTATACACCGAGTATAAGTAAGTACCAGCATTGATCGGATCTATTTTATTTTTTATTGTGTTACTTGTTACTTGTTTTTGTTGTCTCTTACACAATTGATTAAATAAGTTTGATAAGTTTTAATAGGGTTTATTGAAATTTCTTTTGAGTACTCTTTTGATTTTAATAGACACATAGACAGGGATGGAAAAAAGATGTATGTTTTTTAATAGACACATAGACAGGGATGGAAAACAGATGTATGATTAGAGAACTCAAAAAAGAATTTGACCCCTAGCAAACGACTGATTTTCTAAAAACAGAAATATTGTCACATCTTTATGTGGCGGTTCATATTCGAGAACCTAAAAAGTGGTTGTTTTTAGTTAAATTTGTTTCTGAAAGCTTCATTTTGTTCTTAAAGGAATTTAATATGGATAGCGGGTTAGTTAAATTAAAAATTTCAAGACGAAATATTCATAGGTTGGTTATCTATGAAGAACATATGTTGACTTCTATTACTTTTTGGATCTTTTGGATTATAGCTCTTCATCTTTTATATAAGCTTTGGATTTCCAATATTTTGGCCACAAGCATCGCTGAAGAGACATGCATTGTCGAAATGCGCATCTGGTGCAAAAAAATTGGTACCGTTAAATTTTTTTTACTATTGCTCTTGCTGTATGTGAAAGCAGTAGAATGTATTCCCGTGATGTATGTCCTTATATTATACAGCTATTGCTCTTTTTTTTTATTATTGTGAGAGATCTTTAAATTGTCAGTTTTAAAAACTTTGGTGGATACAATTGGTTGTCTCATTAGCAATCAGTACATATCTCCTTATTTTTAGGTTCTAGATGTTATTTGGTGTTTGGTGCGTTTGTTATCTGTCCTAAAGACGTACAAACCAAATATTTGAAACGGATAGGCTGCAAAACCATTGTTGATTGTATTCTGTGTGTTTGTTATTACAATGTATCTTAATGAGATGGTTTTTTTTTATACATTGAATGAAAGTTTTCTGTACATTCCATTTCATCTGTTCTTGTGTCAGCTGACAAAACTTTCTTATAATTCTGTAAAACGTACAATACTGTAATAATGTGTACAAATAAAAGCCATTTACTACTGCACAAGCATAGCTTCATTTTCTCTTTTATTTACATTCTTTCATAGTTTCCTCTTCTGAATTATTGACTACTGCAAAAACATGAATAACAATATCCTGATAAATCTAAAAGGGCTAGAAAACATTTAAACCGATAGAATATGAACATAGGTAAGACTATATTCTTAACAGTTATAGCGAACCCTATGATAGTTTTCCATAGAAGAAATTTAAAGGTCCTGGTGAATAAACTATACAGAGAACAATACCTGTTGTATTTGTTAGATGTGACAATAGAACTGCCAAAAGTTTAAATCGACAGGTAACTTGCAGGTGAATCTATGGAAAACTATCATAGGGTTCGCAATAACATGGTTTCATATCCATAAAACTGAACTGCGTAAAACTGTTTGTATACACAATGTGCCTAAATGAACGTAGCATCTACCCACAAACCTAAGTTTGTAATTGACAGAAATAAAAACATATTTGATATAGAAAATATTTTTGTTTTTTCGTTTATCTCTTTTATAATCTTTCATTTGGAGTATGAGGATAGTTTGAACAAATGTAGCCATCATAATCATTATATTTCCTATTAAATACAATTTTTCACGTGACACAAAACTGGCAATCAAATGAAGCCCAAACTAAATAACTGCACCAAAACCACTTAATAAAATTAAATAGTGGCTAAGATTTAAAGATGTTGTTAAAGATTTGACTTGTTGTTGTCCATTCACTCACAGGAAATAAAAACATTTGATTTCTGCTAGATAGTTAAGTTATTTGAAAATTAGAAAGACGAAAGTTTGCGTTATATAAAGTACAAAAGGTTGTTCGTAATGTGACTGAACTAGCCTAATGACGACATATGGGGAACATATGATAGAACCAAAACATACTACTAATATCCATTTCTTAATTGGTCGTTTAGTAAGCGATTGTGCATTTTACCGGAAGTTCCAATGCTCATGACTCCTCTAAAGTTAGGACTGTATCAAACAATGAACAAAGAATAGAACCTAGAATATATACCAGCATTTCATGTGTATTTTAGTCCAGAAACCATCTATTAATCTATCGAGATGCCCTCCAAAGACTGCCGACGGTCACATAGCCCGATATTAACATCAACATTAATATGAATAGAAAGGACATCGTGAATTCAGACTTTTGTAGGTGTGTTTAATTTGATGTTATATATTATAAAAATATTTGTTTACCAATTTTACCTGTATAAGATTTATTTGTGAGGATCGAGTCAATCGATGAAATGATTCACTTTTTATTACTTTCAATGTTGACATTCTTTTCTGAATACGACTTATACATACATTTTTTGTACGTAACAAGTCTCTAGATAATGGTCATGAATTAAACTGAAGTTCACATGACTACTGATTCAATGAGGTCCTATTATTGACTAGCAAGTGAACTATTCATCAACGATGTTTCATAGCTTATTTTCATCGAATTTAACTAAACTAGCTGCTAAAAACGAATTAGTTTTTCACTATTTTACTACCATTATTGATTGACGAAAACAAAATTCAAATTTTATTTCATATCTCATAGTTTATGCTTCTTTACATTTTGTAATCTTTCTAAAATAATAATAACACACATGTACGTAAGCTTTTATTCTTCACAATCATGAAATAAATATCTAAAAAGACTGGCATAATAATATATATTGAAAAGCTTAATTTTCTCTTTATATGTATTGCCATTTCTAAGGTTTATGGACATATTTTCCTCTTCGTCCTATTTACCCAGTATACACGTTTAATGATAACAAAAAGAAAACCCAAAACCATAAGCACCAGAATGATATTGCTATAATAAGATGTTGTTGAAGATTTGACATGTTGTTGTTCATATAACGGTCACCTCATGGTTAGGGTTTAGATTATCATAAAAAGACAGTTCATGTCACCTGATAGTCTTTTCTGCTTGAGCCCAATCGTCGGTTATACTTAATGGTCAGGCCATTACATTTTCCATGACAGTAATAAGTAAGAACAATTAAAACTGGTCGGCGTGAAGTTAGAATTATGTATACCGGTAGGGTGACAGGTTTTCTTAGTGACTGTTACCCTAGCTTTTGAAATAGCACATTAGCAATCCTGCTAAGAGTAATTATGGGTTATATTTTACATTTAAAGGAAACTAGTTGTCTAATTCATGTTCACCGATTTTACTCAAACTTTCATATATTATAACATACTTAAATGTATATCCAAGCAAAAAAGTCTGAAATAAACAATTTACGATGGATAAACTCAAAATAATGTATCAGCATTTAGTGTTTATTTTAGTCTAGACACCATCTAATTTATCATCGATGTGTTTTTCCGAAGACTTCAGATAGTTATATAGCATTATTTAAACATCAAATATAGATATCAATAGAAAACGATCTCGTGCAATTGGATTTTTTTCTAGGTCTGTTTGATTTTACATCAAAGGTTGAAACAAAATTTTTATAATTTTTTTACCTGTATTAGAATGAGTTTTTGAAGATCAGTCAAACAAATTGTTTACTCTTGTTTCTCTTTCAGGATTTACATTCTTTTCCTTTTACTAGCTGATCAAGCCTATTTCATGAGTAACCCACATCTAGCTAAGAGGTTCTATACTATTTCACATAAATACTGATTTAATTTCACTTGTAAGTAATTAATTCATTAGAGATGTTCCCTTTGACAAAACTTAATCAAACTGGCTTCTATAAATGAACTTTTATTTTACTATTCCTCTTGTATTAATGATTGAATTCTTTCTTTATTTTTGGCTATATCTCAGGACTAGTGTCCCCTTAAGTGTTTTGAAATTGTTGAAAATCATTATCAAAGTATACTTAATAACATTTAAATGTAAAAATCAAGTTAAAGACAAAAACGATATGGGATGTACACGATTCCTGTAAAATAATTTCTTTGTACCCCTCACCTATTTTCTCGAAAATTTGTCTAAAAAGACGGATTTGATCGGTCGTAAAATTTTAAAACTGGATTACTCAAAAACTTTGAATTTTCCGAAAAACTCAGGATTTTCTTATCCCAGGCATAGATTACCTGAGCCGTATTTGGCACAATATTTTGGAATTTTGGATCCTCAAAATTGTTGCCTTTTGTTAGCAATTATTCGTGTGTTTCTTTGTCAATTGTGTTCTCCTATTTATTTATATTGTAGTCCTGTAATGTTGTGTTGTCATTTTAATGTTATATTTCACATGGCCATAAAAGAGGGAGGTTTGGCATGCCACAAAACCAGGTTCAACCCACCATTTTTGCCTTTAAAAATGTCCTGTACCAAGTCAGGAATATGGCCATTGTTATATTATAGTTCGTTTCTGTGTGTGTTACGTGTTAACGTTGTGTTTCCGTTGTGTCGTTTGTTTTCTCTTATTTTTGAGTGTGAATTCACATTACTATAAGACGTGTCACAGTACTTTTCTATCCGAAATTCATGTATTTGGTTTTGATGTTATATTTGTTATTCTCATAGGATTTTGTCTAATGCTTAGTCCGTTTCTGTGTGTGTGTGTGTGTGTGTGTGTTTCATTTCAATGTTGTGTCATTGTTCTCCTCTTATATTTAATGCGTGTCCATGCATTAATGAATTTTGAACAGCGGTATACTACTGTTGCCTTTACTCATCAACTTTGTACTTGTTTGGCTTTAAAATATTTTGATATGAGCGTCACTGATGAGTCTTATGTAGACGAAACGCGCGTCTGGCGTACTAAATTATAATCCTGGTACCTTTGATAACTGTTCATAGTAAATGCACAATGTTTTCACAGTGTTATATTTGATTATAATATTTTTAAAATTCACTGATATTTTCCACTTGTATCACATGCTTAGGAAATAATTCCAAAACGAGATTTCAAGGAGACTGAAACGTCAGAAGAATACATCCTTTAACCATGTGTTTTCAAATTTTAATATTTCATAATTTTAAAAATCATCTTACCCCAAAAATAGTACAATTTAATAAAACCGTATTTAAGCAGAAACATAAACAATATGCTTTTAAATTTGCCTGTATTTTAAATCTGTAGTACAATTATATCATGAACATATTTGCTTCCTCAACTGTCATTCAGTCAGGATTCTACTTCTTCAAACTTATATCCCCATTACGCCAATCATAATTGTATAAAGGACAACTATTGTAGGGATGATGCGCTGTCAATTTATCTCTTGAAAACGGGTAAATTTATCCATATTGCAGCACTACGATTCTTATATGCCAGTTGTATTGTAAAAGAGAAATGTATTTACTAGCTGTTGCGCATAATTAAATGTACTCTGCCTACATTTTCAATGACACACAAAAAAATGAAATTTTGATAAAGTTATGCATTTGTAAGATCCAGTTGTGAAGTCTGATGTAAAGCACTATTAGTAAAACATGTTATTTGAACACACCTACTATTTTATTACTACTCATTACAAAAGGATTTCACTTGACCCATGTACTCATTTTGATTACTTTAATGTAATTAAAAAAACGTTGCCAAAATATTCAAACTTAAGGAGACTCGCGGGTACAAAATTTGTAGCAAAAAATTAAACATTTGTTTTTTTCATTCAAAATTTTATTTATTACACTATAAGTTATTACTTTATAATATGGTACAAAGATTAACAAAAAAAAAATCGATTCGGTTTGGCCCCAGATGACTTTTAAAATGTTTCTATCATTGAAAAAGCTCCAAAATTATCTCCCTTTGGTAAAAAAATGTCATTTTTTGGCATTAAAAGTCATATATCTTTTTTAACACATCGGTGACCTATATTTTTTATAATGGTTTTCAAAAAAGCTGCACATTAACTAGATAATTGTCAAATTGAAGCGATTTCTGTAATCAGGTTATTTTTTTATTTCGATATTATTAGTTCAACAGAAAAAAAGGACATTAACAAAAGTGTATGCTTCTTTCGGAGGCAGATTGTGGGATCAAATGAACGGTGACCCTATTTTTAACTTTATTTTTCCAATAAGTATAAGATAAAGTTCATTTATAGAAAGATACAGCGAAATCCTATATTAAGGAAAAAAAATGAGTTAGACCCGCGAGCCCCCTTAAGATAATTAAAGTCAAAGCGAGAAGATCATTCAAAAAGTTTTGCTTTCTAAGTTGTCCAGACAGAAAAATCAAATCAAACACTTCGAACTTAAAAAGGTGCACTCGAGTTTCTCTTTTCAATACAATTATAGCCCATTGTAGATTGTTTTCGCCTGAATGTGTACTTATGCACACAAAAGATTCAGTTGAATTTGAAACTGCCATAATCGACTGATTTTTGAAAATGTGTCTTTAATTTAAAACATTACAAATAATTCAAAGCTCCGTACGTCAATAAAATAAACACGCATATAAGCATCAAGTAACAACACGCATATAAGCATCAAGTAACAACACGCATATAAGCATCAATTAACAACAGTATAAACGATACATAAAATCCTAGATTATGCATCTTTATTACACTTGTAAGGCCGATAGAAACATATTTATTCAATTAAAATATACCAATTTAGTCTTTTTATTAAACAATATTTTCATTTCTTATTTTTAAATTTCAATTGCAACTGCATAGGTTTCCGCTTGCATTGGTGAAAAATATGTACAATCAAGGGTTTATTTTTTGCCATACCCACTTTACGATTGCTTATTAATCTATTTTGAAAGTATCTTTTTAATACGTTGAATAAATAATTATGTAAATTAAAGGCAACAGTAGTTTAACGCGGTTCAAAAGTCCTTAATCGATTAAGAGAAAACATTGTTTGTATAAAAATGTTCATCTGAATGTACGTAATTGACAAAAATTCCAGCTAACGGGAGATGTGTTTGATCTTTTAATTTTCTATTTGATAATAGACTTTTTTGAATTTTCCTTGAAGTTTGGTATTTTTGCAATTTCCCTTTTTCCTACAATAAGTTCCCAGTTTTGTTCCAGATCATACCTAGGTCAAGGCAATATATGTGATTACTCAAGAGATACTTAGTGTTACGGAGGTTAGTATTAGGACAGCAGTCGTTTATCGATGTACTAATTTTTTGAATTGATTAGGTGATAATAATCCGGATAAAAATCAAGATCAAGAAAATAAAATGAACTTAAAAAAGCGTAATACTTGATTCCTAGATCAGGTTAACATCTTCTACTATAAATCAACAGACATACGAAGTCAAATTTTATATTCGGGAATATGGTAGAATCCATGAAATAACATATCATAGGAGTTTACTGGTATCTCAAAATGTAAGACCGCGATAGCATACAGCTAATGTGTTGAGACTCCAATATATCGATTCGGTCAAACAATTCGTGCCGATGACCGTAAAACTTGTCTAGTGTCCAGTGTCAGTCGTTTTTTTCTCATAAAATTTGCAGCAGTTTCGGTTAAAGGCCACCCCCCCCCCCCCCCCCCCCACTGTTTGTTGGAAAAGTCCATATACTAGTATATTGTACTGTCATGACTGTTATACCACTCTCCAATGTTAGGGGAGGGTTGGAATTCCGCTTAAATGTTTATCCCGGCAAATTATATACGTATGTGCCTGTCCCTAGTCAGGAGTCTGCAATTCAGTGGTTGTCGTTTATTTATGTGTTACATATTTGTTTTCGTTATTTTTTTTTTTTTTATAGATATATATAAGACCATTACTTTTTCTCGTTTGAATTGTTTTACACTGTCATTTCGGGGCCTTTTATATCTGACTATGCGGTATGGACTTTGCTCATTGTTGGAGGCCATACGGTAATCTTTGTTTGTTAATTTCTGTATCATTTTGGTTTCTTGTGGAGAGTTGTCTCATTGGCAATCATACCACTTCTTCTTTTTTTTATAATTATGATACCATTTGGTTAAAAGGTAAATTTTGTCACTTTTATTCGCAATTACAAGCCGCTGAGGACAGAATTACGCGGTCGATGTGATTTTAATCAGATCTTTTGATTTTAGATAAAAACTATATTTTTTTTAATCAAAAATCAAGTGTACGCACGGGCGTTTTGACGAAAACGTAGCTACGCGCATGAACACAATTGAAAATTGATTTATTGCAAGGTGCAACGTATACCACGCGTATTAAAAGCGAATAAGGAACGAATAAGTATCGAAGAGAAAGTAACATGATCGGTAAAGCACACACACGTATAAAAAGGTGATAAAAGGGTCATTTTACCTCAACAAATTTAGAACTATTACCAGAGATAAGAATGTAAACAATTAAAATGGGGGAAGGATTTAAAAATCGAATAAGTAACGAATAAGGAATAAGGAATAAGTACGAATAGGAAACGAATAAGGAATAATATTCTGTTACACCGTTCCGTAATTTATATAGTTCGTTTGATTATATTCTTAATCTATTTATGTGTTCCAGTCTAGGAGGATTATTCATCTTTAACGTTAAAACATCGTACCGTCGATACCTTTCTCTCTCTCACACGTATCCGTTACATGAACACTGCAAGGTCATAACGATCACGAGGAACATTTCGTCGAGACGTCATCTTGGACACGATTCGTGGCTAACCACAGAGTGAGTTAATTATATAACATTGTATTTAAAGCCTTCAAATTGCCTTTCGTATGATTGAATCTTTTCTCCGTGAAATACTGGAAATGTAACCGTTCTTGAAAGTACAACATTTTCTCGGATTCAACGGACTGTGCTATCAATTATTGTGGACATTTCATACACTAGAAACATTACTTCAACACATTGTAAAATTGTATTTTATTTGTTTTTCAGCTTTTTACCATTTGTTAGATTGGTTTAAGAATAAATTGTCAGCACCTGATATTCTTATTGCTTGAGCCCAATCGTGGTTATACTTAATGGTCAGGCCATTACAAATAAGGAATAAGTACGAAGAGTTAACGAATAAGGAATAAGGAATAAATAACCAATAGGTAACGAATAGGTAACGAATAGGTAACGAATAAGGAATCAGTAACGAATAAGGAATAAGTAACGAACAAGTAACAAATAAGTAACGAACAAGTAACAAATAAGTAACGAATAAGGAATAAGGAATAAGTAACGAATAAGGAATAAGTAACCAACTTGACGTCCATCAGCAAAGCAAGTTCTCAAAGCAAGTACTACAAAATTGTACAATAATCGCAATCGTCAGTTGTCTTCTAATTAGAGTTATGGTCTATTAATGATGAATTTTATCAATCTTTTGAATTTTTGCCTTATATTTCAAAAATAATAATTGATAGATAAAAATTTAGATAAGAAAACATGATCAGGAAGACAAGATCTACATTTTAGACAATCTGGATATCGTCAGACCACTCCTTTTCAGAGTTATTATTAATAACGTTTTGTCTAATATAAAAAAAATGAAAACAACACGTTTAATAATTTCATGCGTCCGAAATGCTTTTCTTTTATGGATATAGGTCGGAAATGTGATCCATACTATAAACGGTTAGATATTGGATAAATATACCAATAATAAATTATAATAGATAAATTGTAAATAGACACTTTAAACCATAAAATTAATCAGCAAGACACAATCTACTTACAAGTCAGATTAAAAGCAAAAACTAAAAACGATAGAGAGAAAATCAACAGACTAAATGATCACAATCCAAGAAACAAAACAGAGATTTTTGTCATGAATATTATTTTCATGTACAATGTTGGAGAGTGTCCCTCGTTGAATATGCACATATACTAAGGTTAGCGACACAGGATCTATAGTTAGTTCTAATTTTCGGTCTTGTAACAGTTGCCCTTTCTTACATTATGTAAATCTCAAATAGTTCGATATGAATTTGTCTTTAGGGATGTTATATATTTTATACCAGGCTTAGATTACCTGAGCCGTATATGGCACAACTGTTTGTAATTGTAGGTCCTCAATGCTCTTCAACTTTATACTTGTTTGGCTTTCTAACTATTTTGATCTGAGCGTCATTGATGAGTCTTATGTAGACAAAACGCGCGTCTGGCGTATCAAATTATAGGCCTGTTAGCTTTGATAACTTTAACTATTTAATCACAGAAATTTTATTTTGTAGTTTACCTGAACTTGTACAAACAATTATACAAACGGGATATCACATCCAAACTTAAACGGCGATGTGCTACTACAGCCTTCATCTGAAGAAAAAATAAACGGTGATGTGCTGCTACAACCTTCCTTCACGTGAAGACAAAATAAGACCTTAAGACTAACTAACTATATTTCTTGAAATTACGAGGACAACGTTTCAACACAGACGAATTTTCTTTGTTCTCGTAAGGAGCAATACAAAATTAGTAATGACAGTATTGGCACTATGATTATCAGCCACATTTGTTTACCTATTACATATGCTTAATGGTACATTACCAAATCAGTAACAAACGTTTAGATATAACCTTGAACGAAAATGCTAAGACCTATGGCGGTAATAAAAGTGTCAAGTTAAATATAGATTGTGATACAAAATATCCTGTATATAACAGTATGACAACATGATCCAAATCATTGTACAGACGAAAGATGGAAAAAAGTAAAATCACAAAAATACTGAACTTAGAGGAAAATCAATTCGGAAAGTCCATAATCACATGGCAAAGTCAAATAACAAAACGCATCAAAAACGAATGGACAAGAACTGTCATATTCCTGACTTGGTACAGGCATTTTCAAATGTAGAAAATGGTGGCGAATAAGAAGTAAGTTTAATCATTGAATATCTTTTTGGAAACGGCAATTGCGAAATTGGGATCCGTGTTTGCAAACAGGTGGTGTACATCAATTTAATATGGTATTAGTTTCAAAGAAAAATGTCTTTGATAAAATGAAATGAAACGAATATTAAAAATTCATTAGGATATAAACGCAAAGAGTAAAATAACTTAAATACCTAAAATTAAAAACGCAAACAGGTGGTGTAAATCAATTTAATATGGTATTTGTTTGAAAGAAAAATGTCTTTGATAAAATGAAATGAAACGAATATTGAAAATTCATTAAGATATAAAAGCAAAGAGTAAAATAACTTAACTACTTAAAATTAAAAACGGAAATTAAAAATCGCTAAATAAATGGCAAGATCAAAAGCTCAAACACATCAAATGGATAAAACTGTCATATTACTGACCTGGTTCAGGCATTTTCTTATGAAGAAAATGGTGTAAGTGTTTGCTTGCCTAATACTTCGAATGAGTGAGGGATTTCTTTTTAAATGGTAGACAGAAGAGGATTTTTCCGACATAATAAAACACTTACTGACTGGATATTCGTGGAAAAGTAAGTTTCTTGTCCTCAGGGCAAAAATTGCAACATGGGGTACAATATTTGTCCATCCGCATGTCAATTTGTCCTTCCGTCCTTTTCTTTACCAGCTACTGCTCCTGGACCATTAAATAGTTTTGTGAAGCTAAGAATATAATGTTCGTATGTTAATTTCAAAATACAACTCAGTCGCAGTTACTGTGTAACAGGAGCGAAAAGCCAAATAACATATTTATATATCATCTTACATAATATTATTTTGTGCCTCCTCTCATATTTTTCTCTATCCTTTACCTACTGCTCCCTGAAGCGACATTATGTAATTCATAGTGGTGGGAGTTTTGTTTGCATGTTCGTCTATTCGTCCGTCATTTTATTCTATTTTTGTATTAAATCTGAATCTTACACAGAATTTTACTTAAATGCTAAACTTTCGCTTGTTAAATTCGTCCGTCCTCTAAATGTTTTTTTTATGTTTATGCAATGCAACTAACTTTGTTACTCTACAATAACATCTGTATCTGCTTCACTGCCAACAGTATTTATTAGAAATTATTGAAACCTATTAAGCCATTTTTTTCAAATTCTATTTTGTAATTACTCCGACCTATATATTTGATTTGTTTTGCTTAAAAATCACGAACTTTACCATTACTTAAGTTATAATACACATTTTGTATCAGCAACACCTCTTAATCCTAAGTTAATCGTGCTGGTATCTTTAAAATAGATTTATGAGAATTGAGCATCTGTAAACTTCTGTTTACTATAATACATCCAAGAACTATGAATTCTGCTTACAACTTGTATGGTTATTAATATTATTATATAGAGGTGAAACAAATCAACAGTAGCTAATGGTTTAAACCAATCGCAGCTTAAAAAAACTCAACTAAAACACATGGCTTGTAAATTTATCAATATATCACTGAAACTCATCTAAAACACATGACGGACTCGTCATTTATTTACATAAAATACATCACTGAAGTATGGCAGGTGAACTCCATAATTGAAATATATCAAATATGGCTGACTGTGGGATAAAAACCCTTAGCATTTTCATTAGTTCATGATTTTATAAACAGTAACTTTACAGAAATAAATAGTAATAAAAATTCATATCAACACAAAACTAATGAATACTTGGCTGGTAGTAACGATGGAGACAAAAAGTTCACCAGCAGTTGTTAAAATCTTTAAAAATACCATGACTTTAAGCGACTATTACTTGTTGTCACATATCTCAGTGACTTGGTTTTTGATAAACATCAAGTGTTACCTTAAACGACGGCTTCAGTGTATAATATGTTTTGTCGTATTTATTTCATTTAACTTAAATCATATGCATCATATAAAAAGTGTGTTTGAATTTTAAACATTCGTTCATGGAAACAAGCTTATTTTACAATAGAACATTAAAATGTAATAAAAAGTAAAATCACAAAAATACTGAACTCCTAGGTAAATTCAAACGGAAAGTCCCTTATCACATGGAAAAATCAAATGACAAAACACATCAAACGAATGGACGACAAGTGTCATATTCCTTACTTGGTACAGGCATTTGCAAATGTAGAAAATGGTGGATTGAACCTGGTTTTATAGCTAACCATCTCACTTTCACAACAGTCTCATCAAATTCTGTTATATTTACAACGATGCGTGATGAACAAAAGCATACATAATAAATAAAATAGTCTTAATATGGGTACAGCAGTTAGCACTGTGTTACAATTGTGATGAATTTGCAAACGTACCTGGTTCTTGCTTATTTTATAATCCAATTGTAAAGTCCAACAGAAAGAAATATCATTCATTCCCTTCATTTATTTACACATTGTTTTACTTTCACGTTCGATTTGTTTACATTTTACTAGGTGATAAGTAATTGTTTTTCAGTCAGGAATTGACATACAAATCCGGAATTTCCACGATCATGATCAGTTGTTACAAAGTATATAACCGTCAAAATAGTGCTTTGTTATATCATATATGCTTAGGTGTTGTAAAACGTTTTAGTGATAAAGTCGTTTTTGTAATAGGCTATTGTATGGACGAGTCTACAATTTACTATATATACCAAGGTTTTCACAGTTCAAGTAGTTCTGGGTTTATAATTCAAGCGGAGCAGTTTGATAATTAACAAGAGACAGAATAAAGGTGAGACTAATGTATAGTTCTGAATAAAAATTATAAGCAGTGTTTCTGAATAAGGAGCCAAGTGATTAATTAATTATAGCTGCTGAAGAAGTAGTGGCTTCAGAGAGAAGCATTGGCTGTATACAAGGTAAAGCATTTCCAGACGATGAAGCATTGAATACGAGCAAAGTAGTGACTCAGACCAAACAATCCAACACACGCAAAGGCCCAAATCAAGTAGATATAAAGCAGTGGCTACAAGTAAAGCACTGGCTCAGTATATAGTTAATAGTTCGTTGCTTTTAGAAAGCACTGGCTAGGCAAAAGTATATCAAGATATTAAATAAAGCATTATAAACCGGGACGTCATTATAATTATCATCCTTGGCATTATCATCTAATACCCAGAGCCTACTTAATTTGGATGCCCAGCATCAATATAAAGAGAATCCGAAAATTCAGTTGATAAAATAACGCTACCAATTCTTGAGCCTTTACTTTATTCAGAGAAACGACTCTGGTATGAAACCCAGAGTAAAAGGTTGCGTACCCTCGGTACGTGACACATTCTTAAAACATACAATTTTACAAAAAGCACACAAGCAAGATGGCTGTTGTCTGCTCTATGGTCGGGTTGTTGTCGCTTTGACACATTCCCCATTTCCTTACTCAAATGTATCTATCAAATTAAAAACATATTCATTGCTTCGCGTGTCTGACGTCAGAATATTTATACGTCACATAGTAAGAAACTTTATCGTTCGATGTTTATGACGTGTACACAAAACAATTTTATAATTTCAAATGGGAAATGTTGGCATACAGGGTTTAAAAAATCAAAAGTATCTTATAATTAATTTTAGAAATAGACAGATATTAAAAATTGTCCAGAAGTTCTGTAGAATTTCTAAGAATCCAAAAATGGTTAATACCACTACTCGATTAAAATAATTTTGTCGTTTGTCGTTCAACGTATTTTCTAATATATAATAGATCTATAACATAATGACATTTAAAAGAAAAATACCATAATGATGGGATCTTTTAAAGTACAGAGTCACGTTATGAGAACCAAAGAAACACAAAAAGTCGCATATACAATACACACTAGCAAAAATGAAATATAATACAAACACATTGACAAGATGTATAAGTACCGAGCCACGTCAATGGATATCACAGAAAACAATCCAAACAGTTAACGTATAATAATAATGATAATAATAATAATAATAATAATAATAATAATAATAATAATAATAATAATAATAATAATAATAATACTACTAGTAGAAATAATAATAATAATAATAATAATAATAATAATAATAATAATAATAATAATAATAATAATAATAATAATAGAACAAAGAAAAATGAAAAAAACAATATAGCACGTTGTTAAGATGATAAACAACGTCAGTACGCAGAATCTATACATCAAGACAATCATGTATTATTTGTGAAGTTAATACAGAATATTTATCAACAAGGTCTTGGTACCTTCCGATGAACTTTTTTTAGGAAAAGGACGAGACGTTCTTTGACATACACCTGGTTCATCAACTTTGTGCACAGACACTGGTGACGTTTCACAAAGTCTGAGTAGGAGCTGCAAGCTCCTGAATATCGAATAAGTTGGGAAATGTATATCCCATATGCAGGTGAAGTTGGGTATATTGCTACTAAGGTACGTGGGGGAAATTTATAATTTCAAAATTAAAATCTTCTCGTTTGTCATAGATTCTTGTACTGAGATGACTGTGTATGTCAAATTCGAGATATAAGTCTCAAAATGAGGCGGAGGAAGCCGTGTCTGTTTAAACAACAGTAACTGAAATAAATAGTATTGGTCATAACGTTTTATATCATTTGTTTGTTTTTAACTAGGAACAGACCATGATAGTACACGTAAATCATGTAAATATATGAATGCAAAACAACATTATTGTAAAGTGAAATTACAACTTGTGATACGTTTTTCTCTTTATTGATATTGGAAAACACATATAGAATTATGGACGAAATAGTGAAAGAAACAAGGCCAGCTATTTGGTTCTGTCCCGTCACAAGTACTAGTCGGTTATCTACATTTTTGAAGCGCTTTAGAAAAATCCAGAATACCTTGGGACACTGCATTTAAAGAAGGTACTGAACTATGTCAACATGCCGAAAAAAAACCCTGTTTTGTATGGTCGATGCAAATTCTACACCTGTCAAACTGTCCAAATTACAGATGAAAAAATTTTAACAAAAAGTTATTCAAAAGATACGTGATATTGAAATGTAAACTCATCAAATAGACAACTTTCGAATTCGATGCTTGTCCGTGAACAACTCTGGTTTTCTTGAAGATTATATGTGCTTTTAGGGGCGTCGTCACTTTCGTTCCCATGTTGAGCTATTTGTTGGAAAACTATATTGCACGAATTATTCAGCAAATTGAATTATCATAACTGACAATCAGCACTGCTATCATTAGGGATTTTGATTAAGTACCTACCGAACAAACATAATTTCTAGTTTATCCTGCACAATGACGATCACTAAGACTCTTGATGAACGTTAATAGTGTAAGGATACAGGCGATCCCCTCTATCTGGTAAATGACGTTATAAAGGCGCGCATAATTAACGAGTTTTAGATAAGCACTTCTAAAATTAATAGACATATTTTGTTTAAAATAGAACTCTGTAGCATTACTCTGTGAAAAAAATTCATTTGCCATTCTTCAACATTTTTTTAAAATAATATGTTTTCAAGTTGTAGAAAAATCTTCGTATGCAGCATAAAGTAATAATAGCGAACATTTCAAAATTACAATCTTTAATTGTTATCAGGACTCTATAACAGCAGTTTTTTTTGTCTTATTTACATCATTTTTATGTGAACATCATTTGAATTCTTATGATTTATTCTGCCATTGTTCATGACACTACATCTTGCCCAGTGCCTTCGAACACTTGTTCATTATTCAAAACACTAGTTGGTCTCTAGTCCATGTCCCCGTAAATAGCATGGTTTGGCGTTTATTTGCGAACACCAATAAAAACATGATAACTTTGTTCTGGACAGCGTTATTACAAGAAAAAGAACGAGTGCCACAAATGGATGCACTATAGCCTTTGACTGACCAGACCAGAGTATCGAATAATGTTGTAAAGGTACTGTTCTGGAAACAATCGTGTGCTTTAATTTTAACAATAAATCAACTAAAAGGTCGACATGCGGACCTTGCTGCAGCTTTAACCAAATCATTATAAATGAGTAATTCTGTCAACGGTAGACCCAGATTTTGGTAAAAAAATACTATTTGTACAGTATAATTATTTAGGAGAAAAGATTGAGACGTTTTTTAACCGAAGGTTTGAACAGATGTTTGAAGCATTTACCTACATCATTGCCTATTCAGTGGAACATGTGTCAGGAAACTAATGGTGTAATATTAATGTTTTAAAGTATGTTGAAACTGTCCAAGAATTGCTGCTAATCATCTCAAAGATATTCACTATAAAAGATGGATGGGGCGGCGTCTGATGTTCCGTTGTCATAATAATTATAATAATTATAAATAATAAATTCTTTATTTTAAGAGGGAAACTCAATTAGAACTAGTCTAATTTTCATTGAGGCCCTCAAACAAAATACATGCATACAGTTAACATTCATACGTTCCTACATTAAAGTACAATATATATTTCATTATATATTACTAGTATATACACAATTCAATCATTCAAACATACAAATGTCAATACATGATAACATTTAATAAAGTTTTGATTAAAGCAGACTCATATATATTTTTTTTAATCATAGACAGATTTTCTCCCCCTTTAATTTTCATGTTTCTATTTTAAAAAAATGACCGAGCAATTCTTTATGGTGACCGACTGAATACTATTATAATTATAAAACGTCATTTGTTAATATCAGATTCTTAATAAAAGTATATACATTTTGCAGTTTATTAATTTTGCCCTTTCAATCTCGCCACATCAATATATAGCTTAATAAATGAAAACAGATGTTATTCAAAGTTAAAAATGAATTCAATTAATTCTTTTAAAGGATGCTTTCGTCAGAATAAAAGAATTCTATCTTATTTTGAAATTGTTAAAGAAAGTAGGATATGAATGTGACATGTTGCGTACTAATCAAGTACCAGATAGATAAACTGATCATCCCTCAGTTATATTATTGAGTTAGATATTCTTATGCACAAGAATTTTTATTTATAGTACAAAAACCTTTTCTCCATTTTTAAATCGCTCTCCTCTGGAATTTTATAAAAGTTTAGTAAAAATTTATAGTGTTGGGCATTATACCAATTCCAATAACGATACACGATGTTTTGGAATAGTTTTTTTAATATCTAACCATAACAGTAGATTAATGCTATTTATAAAAAGATTGAAATCACATTTAAATTTAGTGTTTACTTGCTGAAGACTGACGATGGTCCTAATTATGTTTAAACAATAGGAAAGAATATCAAAGAATGATAAGGTCCTCACAAAATATGATAAAATTATGATTAATAATCATGATGATAGGGAAAAATATATAAAATGATAATTAAAACAAATATGGGGAAAATATAAAATAATAATTAAAAAGAAAAATGGAAAAAATAAAAAAATGACTGATAGATAAAGTCAATAGAAACATACCGCTGTTCATAAGTCATAAATCGATTGAAAGTAAACAAATCTGGATTACAAACTGAAACCCAGGGACACATATCAACTATAAGAGAAAAACAATGGAGCAGCAGAAACACTGAAGTGCAACAAAATCAAACGAACGACAACATTAATAGAAATGGACTATTTGATAACAACAGCCATATTTCTGACTTGATACAGGACATTTTAAGAAAACAAATGGTGCGTTGAATCTGGTTCTAATCAAGCCAAATCTCCCGTTTATATTGCTAGGTTAAAATATCTCTGAAATGACAACATTACGTGACAGCAATACAGTACAAACAAATGCAAGAGCACATAATTTATCACAAATAAATAATATAATAGTACATTTGTAACATGTAAACCGCAGAATAACAACGAGCATCTTTGTTTAACGACAGCACAGGACTCTTCCCCAAACAGTGACGTATTGTTTGGGGGCGTATTATACAATCTGGAAATTAATACAAATAAATTGAACGAGATTGAATATTAATAATTACTTTCACAATATTAGTCCAAATTATTATCGTGATTATGACGGTATTGAAAGGCAATTTTATATTAATACTGTGACGACGGCAATATCGTTTCGATTAACACAATACTATTCTGTGAAAATGGAAATTAAATCGACTATACAAGACAAAATACCGAAAATACAAAATTCAAACCACAAACGATAAGAGATAATACTTTATCCAACATAACACTGAAAAGAAACATAAATGAATGTTGAATGTATGAATATATAAAATTCACACTCGCAAAAAATATAAAAGTTATATTTAGGAATTGGTCACATTCGGTACTTAAAAAACAGGCGACAAAAATGTGAAACAACAATACAAAACTAGGTAAAAATGTCGTTAGTTAGGTAAGATACAAGCGCATCGAATAGATCAACCAATTAGTGATTGTGTCCATAAATTTTACGGAGTGTCATTTTTAATCTTTTCTCCTCATAGCCATGTTCGATCCTTTTTTGCGTAAGGAGCTTACTTCTGTATATATAGTTCGTATACTGTGAACATGCACGAGCATAACGTATCAATTGAGAAATGGACACACCATTAGACGGTGCAGAGGATATGTTACAGCTGAGAATGGGGAGGTGATAATTGAGAAGTTATAATCCTCCCGTGTGTCATAGATTTTAGGTAGGAGTCTTCCATCTGTGTCAGCATTGAGCAAAAGATCAAGGTAAGGCGCAGTCCTTTTAAAATCAGAAGTATCCTTTATGTTAAGTCTACTGGAATATGAGATGCAAGTACTGACTGATGAATAAAGGCAACAGTAGTACACCGCTGATAAAAGTCATAAATCTATGAGAGAAAACAAATCCGGGTAACAAAATAAAACCGAGGGAAAAGCATCAAATATAAGAGGAAACCAACAAAACAACAATGAAAAATTGGTTATTTAGGGATCGGACATAAAAAAATATATCTGAAAATAAAATTAAAGAATTTTGCAAGGTGTGTTTTGTCTTTTAAAAGGTTCTGGATGGATTCTGCTTTTATACGAGCATAAAATAACAAATTGGCTGGAAGGGGTGAACAGTTAGTACCAATCGAAATACGGACTGTCTGTTGAGTTATCAATCCTCAAAACTCCACAAATATGTTGTCGACTGAAAAGTCCAGCATTTTGATAATATCATCTCTAGTGTATTTTCTGATATAATCAGTGTGGTTCTTCACAAAATAAGAATTATTCTGAATACGGAAATACCCCTCCTAGATGTATTTTAAGTTATTTTTTTTAATATGGTAAATGACATTGTAATATGGAACGCCACAGCTGTTTTATGTGGCACTCTGATATAAACTAGTATGGGCGTTTTATTTTAATATCATCACATAGAGCCGTTAAAAAGTTAAGTCAATAGAGGACAAAAATGTATGGACTTGCCCAACGGAATAATATTTTTTTTACCTTGTGTTAAATCATGTGTTTAATATGTGATGAATAGATTATAACATTGCCTTTTCCATACTGGCCCTTGTATCATCCCGTGATACATTTGAGATCTCTGCAAGCACCTTGGACTAGTATCAGAGTCTCGGGATGTTAGCAGGGTTAATATGGGGAAAAGATATGTTATACACTAGATGTTATTAGTAATAAGTAAACATTCCAAGTAAATTGTTCATAAATATACAATTTTTCATTTGTTCATGAAAATGCACTTTTTCATTTGATCAATTTAGTTTATTTTTTACAAGTAATTTTAAACCCATGAAAATTGATATGTTATGATAGAAACTCCTAATTTCTTTAAAATTACTTACAATGTTCAATGTTCTCTAATTAGTAAAATAAAATGTAATCTTATGAAATGTAATAAAACCTAATCATGATTAAGATTCCGTTTACACTAACAAAAATTATCGATCTTTTGTCCACTGTAAACGAGTTAGATCGATCTTCAATCGGACTTAAAAAGTGTACCTCTAGAGGTGGTTTTAAAAAGATCGATCTTATTTGAATCGATCTTACTTTTGGTGTAAACGCTTAGATCGATCGCTCTTCTTTGAAAGGACACTTTTACTTTAATTTTCAGAACATTTGCGATGAAAACTAATCCTTTGTGCTTTTTTTTCCCAGGAAATTAACATACCATTTTAGTATTGGTGTTTGATGATTTCCCTCTCCTTTACTATAGGCTGGTAGAAATTCAAGTAACCATTTTCCTACTTTTCATGAATAATTTTTATTCCTTAGAAAGTCATAACAACTGAATCTTTTGTCCCCATCTTCGTGTCAAATGAAAAAGAGGGACAAAAGTTACCAGAGGGACAGTCAAACTCATAGATTGAAAATAAACTGACAATGTCATGGCTAAAAAAAAAAAACGATAACACTTCACCAAAATGAAAACAAATGCATTTGAACAACCATAACTCCTTCTACAAATGCAACAGAAAAGTAACAGTATTCGTGTTTGAAGCTCTTACTATGATTTACCATCATCAGGAATGCTAATAAAACAAACATCTGAAAGCTTGGGATTTAGAAATATATAGATACAACCATTTGTTTTAAAATTTAATTTAATATTCCTTAATTGAAATCAGTTGCGAAAAACTATGATAATAGATTTATTTTAGCTTTATTTTTAATAAAACGAACACAAGAGGAAATATTTTCTTTTTTTCAATCAATGTGTACACATATATAAGTTGGTTTAAATTTCCGTAATGATTTGTACGCATTTATATTGATATAAACCTCCTGTTACATCATACTATGAAAAGATGAAAAGATATTTTGTTTTATATTAAACATAAAAAAAAAATGGAATAACTCAATATCAAGTAAATTTTTTAGACCAATAATCGCTCACACCAATATTCATTCACACGTCAGGGAGGTTTATTCAAAGATCGTCTTTTATTTGTAAAATACTCTATACATAAGGTGAGTGTTTCTACTAAATATTCTTTGAATACATATATGACACTTTTCGTATACATTTTCATATCATATTTAAAACAAAAACCTGATATTAAATTACTTATGACTGAATTTACAGCTGATACCTGTTTTGTAATATAATGTAAAATAATATTAAAATGACCCAAAACTACATTCTTCCCGAAGTGTAAATAATTCAAGAGAAGAAAAACTTAACGTTCATTTAAAAAAAAACCAGTTGTCTAAAAAAGTAAAAGAAACATAAGAGAAATTACTTACTTGAAACAACACGGTGAATTTTTGCAAAAACGTGCAAAATAGGCCAATGGTAAAAAGACAATCAGAGTAGCAAAATACAGAAGATAAGCTGTAAGGGATGTTTTATTCTCACAGCTTGGTAAAATGGTCTTTTATCACGTAAAGTTAAGTTACTGCTACATGTATAATGAAAATTTGTTTTATTCTTAAAATGTCCTGTCCCAATACGGAATATGAGAGTTGTTTGTTGTAGTTCGTATCTATGTATTTTGGCGTTTGTTTTTGTTGGACTTCCGTGTTTCTGTTGTTCTGTTTTTTTTCCCTTTTATAGTTGATGTGTTCCCCTCGCTTTTAGTTTGTAATCCTGACTGGTTTTCTCTCAATCCGTTTATGACTTTCGAACTGTAGTTTTATAGTGATAAATAAAACAACCCGACCAAAGAGCATATAACGGCCGACATTTATAGAGAAAATTAACTTCTTAAAGTACAACCCTCATGCACTAAATTGATATGTCTGAATCATTACTTTCAATTTTACACTATTTTTTTTAATATAACAAAATTTCAACTTTTGGGCATGTTTACTGAACTTACATTAGATTGAATTAAAATTCCATAACAAACAAAAAGTAAAGCAAAGCCACAGTCTATAAATCCTCATACAGATATTATAAATATCTTTAACTATCAACGTTAACGTACCCGAAAAATTGTAAATCAATGACGTCAGAACGAGTCAATTGCAATTGCTGGCAAATAGCATAGTAGGAGGGAGTTATATTCATTAACAATATGATATGTACATATATATATATACAACTCGTCTAAACATCAACCCAACAATGTTAGATCTGTAAATTTGCTTTCGCAATTTTTTGTTCTTCCCTCGCTGGGATTCGAACCCATGCTACTGAGATATCGTGACACCAAATCGCCTGCACTGTAGCCGTCCCGCTAGACGAGTTGTATATACATAATGTACACAGCCATGTATCACCATCCTTGCTGGTGATCCGATGGATAAATCTGTTGTAGAGTTATATATATATATAAAAATTTCGTTGCAGTGAATGGCCAACACGTTTTCATCTTGTTTAAAGAATAGTATTGTCAGTGAAATATAAAGACACGTGTTACCATTCTAGAGATGTATACAGTCTTTTGTCGACGTAGATACAACAAAAGTTTCATTGTCACAAGTACAATTTGTTTTCTACTTTTATCAGTTTGTTCTTATTATCATACTATTGATTCAGGATTTATTATATCTAACATTTCAAAAATTCGAAAGACGGAACGTCGTCACAATGCTGAGAGAACTGTACATAACGAAGAAGATTTAAAAAATATAATTATAGAAGATAAATTATCCTTAAACATGGTAAAAACAACGAATAAAACATCAATTATCAGTCACGAGGACATTCAAACAAATAAGGCTCCATGGGCAGGCGTTGATTGTCCCGGATTTTACCCTTACCAAACTACAATATCCAACGTTATACAAGTGGGTGAAAACAAAGAGTTTCCGAATTGGATGCAATTTCAACAAAATAGGGAGGTGGAAGGTGTCAACTGTAATTTTCTGATTAATGGTAATACGACGGAACAAAATCGAATCTTAAGTTCAATGCGTCATACAAAGTTTGATGTAGTCCCCCCTTCATTTTATTTAAATAAAACTACAGATTGTCAGCAATATATACATGAGACTGGTTTTATAACATCATCTTTGACGGAAGAAGAAGAAAACTTCCCTATAGCATATAGTATAGTTGTATATAAACATATAGAACAAGTTGAAAGATTATTAAGGTCAATTTATCGTCCACAAAATGTTTACTGTATTCACTGTGATAAAAAGGCAGACGATACTTTCAAGCAGGCTCTTAGAGGTATAACAAGTTGCTTTGATAATGTGTTTATGTCAGCCAAATCTATCAGTGTAATATGGGGAACCACTAGTGTGTTAACACCGGACATGGTGTGCATGAAAGATCTTTGGAGACACAAGAAATGGAAATATTTTATAAATTTAACAGGTCAAGAATTTCCATTACGAACCAATCTAGAATTGGTGAGAATACTGAAGACTTACAATGGTGCTAATAATATTGAAGGAACAGTAAAAAGGTATGTTGGTTTTTTTTTTAAAGTATTCTATACATTATTGTTTCGAATTAAAAAAAATAACGCTTTTGCGACAGGATTGTTGTATTGTGACCGCTTTTCGTTTGTGTTATGATTTTGTTGGTCTGACTTTGACAAATGAATTTCGAATATTCCTAAGTTCATTCCATCTCTTGTATACTGTATACTGGGGGGTGGAAATCAGTTTTAGGCTCCATTTTTTTAGCTCACCTGGCCCAAAGTGAGCTTTTTTCATCACTTGACGTCCGTCGTCCGTCGTCTGTCGTTGTTAACTTTTACAAAATTCTTCTCCTCTGAAACTACTGGGCAAAATTTAGCCAAAACCATAATTGGTTATCTTGTTTACAAAATGTGTCCGGTGACCCAGCAAACCAATCAAAATGGCCACCATGACTAAAAATAGAACATAGGGATAAAATGTAGGTTTTTTCTTATATCTGTGACACCAAAGCATTTAGAGAAAATCTGATATGGAGTAAAATTGTTGATCAGGTCAAGATGTATCTGTTATGTAATTTCCAGATGATTCGAACAACCCGTTGCTAGGTTGCATGCTGCCCCCGAATTGGTCATTTTAAAGAAATTTTGACGTTTTTGGATATTATTTTAAGTAAGATCAACAACTAAGTCACCATGACCAAAAAAGTCAGTTTACCCCTTAAGGAGTTATTGTCATTAATAGTAAATTTTTAACAATTTTTCGTAAATTTACAAAAATCTTCTACTGAAACTACTAGAACAAATTTAACCAACCTTGTCCACAATCATCATTGGGGTTCTAGTTTTAAAATTGTGTCCGATAACTCCGCTTGCGATACCAAGATGGCCGACATGGCTAAAAATAGTACATATGGAAAAACATATTTTTGGCTTATATCTATGAAACCAAAGCATTTAGAGCAAATCTGACAGAATAAAATTGTTCATTAGGTCAACATCTATCTGTCATGACATGTTCAGACAATTAAGAAAACCCGTTGTTTGGTTACTGGCCCTGAATTGGTAATTTTAAGAAAATTGTGCAGCTTTTGGTTGTTATCTTGAATATTATTTAGATAGAGATAAACTGTAAACAGCAATAATGTATAAACTGTAAACAGCAATAAAGTATAAACTGTAAACAGCAATAATGTATAAACTGTAAACAACAATAATGTATAAACTGTAAACAGCAATAATGTACAGCAAAGTTAGACTGAAAAAGAAGTCAAACATGACCAAAACGGTCAATTGACCCCTTAAGGAGTTATTGCCCTTTTTAGTCAATTTTAAACAATTTCTAACAATTTTGTAACTACTGGGTAAAGTTCATTATAGATAGAGATATTGTAAGCAGCAAGAATGTTCAGTAAAGTAAGATATACAAACCACCATCAGTAAAACACAATTTTGTTATGAATTTAATTCATATGTGTCCTTCGTTTAATATGCACATATACTAAGGTGAGCGATACAGACTCTTTAGGGCCTCTAGTTCTAACACAACATCAAAACCATGGGTTTGCCACTTGAAACAGAAATATACCATTTGAGAGGTTCTATTTTAAGAATATAATTTGAAGGATCCGAGTTTATCAAATGGCATCTGAAACTGTTTTGGCGAGTTGGTGTCATGTTAAATTCTTGAAATTTAAGACTTCAACCACTACTAATTGATTTTCTCGCTTGATAGGGTACGGCGGAGGTGATAAAGGCAAATGAGTTGAGATGACATATGATAATCTGTTTATCGCAATTTTACCTATGACGACGTTGTTAATTTCAGTGACAGCAGCACGTGTTCCCTTAGTTTCTGGCGATATTTTTCATATCACACTACTGTGGTGCGAAAGATCAAATGAAAATGTCGTAAAATAGCAGCGATAAAAATGTGTACTCTTCATTTAATTACTAGTAATTAGAAAATAAAATGATGATTATCGAATTCATTATCTGACCCGAATTCTCATTACAAACACTCTGCATAATCGTGTAGTGCTTTTACATATATTTCAGTAGGTAATATATAAATAAACGTGCACAATCTCATTTTATTATACTTCAGGTTAAAATGTCATTTTTTGATTGGCTAATACAAGGGAGATAATTTACACTTACCCATGATAACTGAGTGGCAGACACATTCTATTGAATGTCAGCCTCTTGTGCAGTCAAATCAAAGATCGATGGTTAAATGGACAATGAATTGAATTTACGTCAAGTAATTAAAAACAATGGTTCTACTTTTTTGCTCATATTTTATTATTTGACTGTCAAAATAAAAAAAAAAAAAACCATATTGCTTCACTTCTTTTGTTTTTCATAACACCCGTAACGTTGTTATGTACATAACGTCATAGAAAACACTTTCAAATTAAATTGATCTGTAAAAGACAATAACGATAGGACATTCTGCATAGTAAATTGAATAACACATATCTGAGAGGGTGATAGAGCAGATTGGTACCCCTCGAAAAAGCAGTCTCAAACCTGGCTTTGCTACGATTGACAATGTTTTCTTGGGGTAACAATCTCTGCTATGTGTTATTTTTGTAGTGTCACTAAACAAAAAATATTCTACTCAAATGACCTCTAGGAAGGTTATAAGAATGACAAACTGGAACTCTACTCATGTTTTACCATCACTACCACGAGTGGCATATTTTCTCAGAATCAAATCTATATACATCAGGAAAATGTTCTGATCTGTAAATGGGTCTTGTCCAGGTGAATCCAGTCGATCATGTTTTTATATCAGGATTATGTGGAAAAGGAAATGAAATAGACATTATGTTTTAATTTAACTATTAAATATTTGTTGAAAGCTAGTTGAAACTATTTGTCTTTGTCTCAATTTACGAGAGGCATGTTAAAGCGTACACAATTACTTTTTTTCTAAGATATCTAATATCTGCTGATCAAGAAATTGTGTAGTCGGGATACTTATGGCTAGTGTTGGATGCACATTTTTATGAGATTTTTATCCTCTTGGTGCATAGTGTTTAGCTCCGGTTGAAATACATTTGAATCTCAAATGTTGTTGCACAGTGTCTTGCTCCGGTTGAAGTTCATTGTGGATGGGTGAGTGTCATGTGTTGCTCAGACGGCCGAGGTCAAGTTGTAGTATAAGTGCAGTAACAGTAAACTTTTACGGAGTTAATGATTCATCTACCAGTAACACATCGTCGTAGTAAGCGGGCTGCCCAACTGATAACCCTGGCCCTAAAAGCAACAGTTGTGGAGTAAATATAAAGGAAGATCAAATTAAAAAATGACAAAAACAACTCAGTCACGTAAATCAAGATGACCGTCTACCAAAATGGCGCCTTCCATCTGCAACTTTTGCAACAAAAATTACTTAATGCTCACCAATCGTCTATGGGCAGTGCGAGGCTGTATAGCCAGTCAAGGTCGTTAACAACCTGAATCATCATACTGTTATTATGGTCTGATACAGCATACTGAGTATCCAACGAAACCGGTTTGACATCTTTGGTGTCGATTTTAGCGTGCGCGGCACACGTTTTACGAATAAATTTTACAATCGACTTTCGAAACCAAACGTTTATGAAGCAAAGCATAAATAAAGTTACATTACCAAAGAAACTAAACAGAACATTCTCAGCTTAAACCATCTCAATTCTTAGTTATGCTTAGTTAAGGGAATTAGAACTTAGTTTCAATATATTTTAACTCGTTAAGGGCTATTAAAGATTTATATGAAGTTTTAAGTTGTCTTTTTTTCACATTGTAGAGCGTACACAGGGAGATGGAATGGTTTACCGCCACCTCCTCATAGAATTCGACCGATACATGGATCCATGCATATTGTTGTCAATAGGAGATTCGTAGAATACATTCTCTTTAACAAAGTAGCTAGCGATCTTTTCAACTGGACTAAAAATACTCAACATGCCTCAGAAATATTTTATAATACATTAAACTATAATCCACACCTAAATATATCAGGATCGTACAAAGGTAAGGTACATAAAGCAGATAGAAACAATTGTGTCTAGGTAGTTCATGTAAATCGGCTGTAAACATTTATGTTTTGGCTTAACTCTCTGGGTGGTTCATGTAAATCGGCTGTAAACATTTATGTTTTGGTGTAACTCTCTGGGTGGTTCATGTAAATCGGCTGTAAACAATTGTGTTGTGGTGTAACTCTCTGGGTCGTTCACGTAAATCGGCTGTAAACATTTATGTTTTGGTGTAACTCTCTGGGTGGTTCACGTAAATCGGCTGTAAACATTTATGTTATGGCTTAACTCTCTGGGTGGTTCACGTAAATCGGCTGTAAACATTTATGTTTTGGTGTAACTCTCTGGGTGGTTCACGTAAATCGGCTGTAAACAATTGTGTTGTGGTGTAACTCTCTGGGTCGTTCACGTAAATCGGCTGTAAACATTTATGTTTTGGTGTAACTCTCTGGGTGGTTCACGTAAATCGGCTGTAAACATTTATGTTATGGCTTAACTCTCTGGGTCGTTCACGTAAATCGGCTGTAAACATTTATGTTTTGGTGTAACTCTCTGGGTGGTTCACGTAAATCGGCTGTAAACAATTGTGTTGTGGTGTAACTCTCTGGGTGGTTACGTAAATCGGCTGTAAACAATTGTGTTGTGGTGTAACTCTCTGGGTCGTTCACATAAATCGGCTGTAAACATTTATGTTGTGGCTTAACTCTCTGGGTGGTTCACGTAAATCGGCTGTAAACATTTATGTTTTGGTGTAACTCTCTGGGTGGTTCACGTAAATCGGCTGTAAACAATTGTGTTGTGGTGTAACTCTCTGGGTGGTTCACGTAAATCGGCTGTAAACATTTATGTTTTGGTGTAACTCTCTGGGTGGTTCATGTAAATCGGCTGTAAACATTTATGTTTTGGTGTAACTCTCTGGGTGGTTCATGTAAATCGGCTGTAAACAATTGTGTTGTGGTGTAACTCTCTGGGTCGTTCACGTAAATCGGCTGTAAACATTTATGTTTTGGTGTAACTCTCTGGGTGGTTCATGTAAATCGGCTGTAAACATTTATGTTTTTGTGTAACTCTCTGGGTAGTTCACGTAAATCGGCTGTAAACATTTATGTTTTGGTGTAACTCTCTGGGTGGTTCATGTAAATCGGCTGTAAACATTTATGTTTTGGTGTAACTCTCTGGGTGGTTCACGTAAATCGGCTGTAAACATTTATGTTTTGGTGTAACTCTCTGGGTGGTTCACGTAAATCGGCTGTAAACATTTATGTTTTGGTGTAACTCTCTGGGTGGTTCACGTAAATCGGCTGTAAACATTTATGTTTTGGTGTAACTCTCTGGGTGGTTCATGTAAATCGGCTGTAAACATTTATGTTGTGGTGTAACTCTCTGGGTGGTTCACGTAAATCGGCTGTAAACATTTATGTTGTGGCTTAACTCTCTGGGTGGTTCATGTAAATCGGCTGTAAACATTTATGTTTTGGTGTAACTCTCTGGGTGGTTCACGTAAATCGGCTGTAAACATTTATGTTTTGGCTTAACTCTCTGGGTGGTTCACGTAAATCGGCTGTAAACATTTATGTTTTGGTGTAACTCTCTGGGTGGTTCACGTAAATTGGCTGTAAACATTTATGTCTTGGTGTAACTCTCTGGGTGGTTCATGTAAATCGGCTGTAAACATTTATGTTGTGGTGTAACTCTCTGGGTGGTTCACGTAAATCGGCTGTAAACATTTATGTTTTGGTGTAACTCTCTGGGTGGTTCATGTAAATCGGCTGTAAACAATTGTGTTGTGGTGTAACTCTCTGGGTCGTTCATGTAAATCGGCTGTAAACATTTATGTTTTGGTGTAACTCTCTGGGTTGTTCACGTAAATCGGCTGTAAACATTTATGTTTTGGTGTAACTCTCTGGGTGGTTCACGTAAATCGGCTGTAAACAATTGTGTTGTGGTGTAACTCCCTGGGTGGTTCATGTAAATCGGCTGTAAACAATTGTGTTGTGGTGTAACTCTCTGGGTCGTTCACGTAAATCGGCTGTAAACATTTATGTTGTGGCTTAACTCTCTGGGTGGTTCACGTAAATCGGCTGTAAACATTTATGTTTTGGTGTAACTCTCTGGGTGGTTAACGTAAATCGGCTGTAAACAATTGTGTTGTGGTGTAACTCTCTGGGTCGTTCACGTAAATCGGCTGTAAACATTTATGTTTTGGTGTAACTCTCTGGGTGGTTCACGTAAATCGGCTGTAAACAATTGTGTTGTGGCTTAACTCTCTGGGTGGTTCACGTAAATCGGCTGTAAACATTTATGTTGTGGCTCAACTCTCTGGGTGGTTCACGTAAATCGGCTGTAAACATTTATGTTTTGGTGTAACTCTCTGGGTGGTTCATGTAAATCGGCTGTAAACAATTGTGTTGTGGTGTAACTCTCTGGGTAGCTTATGTAAATCGGTTGTAAACAATTGTGTTGTGGTGTAACAACTCTCTGGGTAGTTTATGTAAATCGGTTGTAAACAATTGTGTTGTGGTGTAACTCTCTGGGTCGTTCATGTAAATCAGCTGCAAACAATTGTGTTGTGGTGTAACTCTCTGGGTCGTTCATGTAAATCAACTGCAAACAATTGTGGCGTGGCGTAACTCTCTGAGTTGTTCATGTAACTCGTAACTCTAGAACTACTTTCTGTGTCTGATATATACGACTGCTTAAAATAATTCTCTTTGTTGTACATGTTGTACAATCATCTTTTTATGCTTTAATTTCTGTTGAACATACCATGTCTGGAGTGTCATTCTTTCAGTATTTTTGTAAAAAATATTCTGATCCCCAATTTGATGAAGAAAAAATATATACTTGTCAAGCAGATGACAAAACAAAATTTTTTAAATGCAAATTCCCTCCATATCTTAAATATGTTAAATTTCGAAAAAAATAAGCTGATTGATCGCGGTGGAAAATATTTTTGGACTAAGAAAAAAAGCTATACCCCAACCCCTTTTTTGAAGTTAAATGCTTGCTCCATAAAATAGTCATTTTATTTTCCTTTTGTCAGATAACATAGACAATGTATTGTATGTATATACATTAATGTTACAGTGAAATGGTATAGTTAGGGAATATGTTTAATTCCTTTTGTTTAGGGATTTTGCATTATCATAAGTTATTTTATATATATAATCGCTGAAATCACATGTGATTTGACACAAACTCTGATAATTTCAAGAATTATTTCAGATTCCCTGATTATAGTCGATGGACGTTCATGTTCTAAATGTCAAACAAATGATAATGATAATTCCAGATTATACATAAATTATATATAATTTAATTTTGTACAGCATCTTCTGATTGGCTGACGTTATTTTGTTATCAGCCCATAGACATAATTTAGTCATATGACCGTGACTTCATCAACGTTTTTTTTCACAGGTTTAAAATTGATTTTAGAATTAAATTATAAGAAATGAATGTAATATTTTTTTCTGTCTATTCGAAATAACATAAAAAATGTGGTGCACACTGTGAAGTAACCCACTACGCGCGTTATGCAGTGTGTATCAAATGTTTTCTATTATTTCTTCATAGACAGAAATTTTTTTTACAGTCATTCCATAATTATTATAACATAAATACATTAAAGATTCCAGTAACAAGTTACTTTGTTTTCAGGTGTTCCGGAAACGGACTGCAAATCAAATCCATTTCTGACAAGATTTAAAAACTGGGGTCCTAATTCTTCACTTTTCAACTGGCCCTGTCACGGCAAAGTAATCAGACAAATATGTATATTTGGAGTAGGAGATCTGCCGTTGTTATCTAAAAGACCAGAAATGTTCGCAAACAAATTTTTCCTTAATTATCAGCCATACACTCTCAAATGTTTGGATCAGCTGATGTTTAATCGAACTAGAGACGAATACTTCAATGGCTTTAAACTTGACATTGCTAAGTATCGGGCGTTAGATTTTATTAAAAATGCTATATAAAACTCAACTGGTCTTAAATTTGCCATTCTGTTTCTAGTGAACAATCAGTTCACTATTTCATTTATTATAATAATATTCACATTTGCAAAATTGTGCATCATTCATGTTTCCTAAATGATTAAATCTAATCGCCGGTAAACGAAACTAAAGGAATATTCAAACTCATAAGTTGAAAATAAACTGACAATTTTCGACATGGAAAAAAAGGAGAAATAAAAAGATTTCGTGTATTATTGTTTGGTTCAAACAGTCAATTATCTTTTTATGACCCCCCTTTTCTTCGAAGTACGCTTTTGTAGAAGAGATATAAATGTAGCAGCTTTTGTAACTGCAAGTACTGTAGCTCGAAAATGTGTTAAACAGGACGGACACACAATCCTATGCGAATACAGTACGATAAAAATTAACTGGAAAACGTAAAACAATGATATCTCACAATCATACACTATTCGTAGAATGTTGTCAATGGTTGAAGATTCTGGGCATACAATATGTATACTAATTCTCATAGCATGAAAAGTGATGCACGCCACAGTAAGTTGTTCTGAAATCAAATTATGAAAAAAGTCGTATTAGGTAAAAAAAATCAACATGAATGTACGGTACTGTAGGTATATTACATTAAGAACCGTTAACCTTATATATGCACGGTTTGGAACGTGATATTAAAACTAATAAATATTACAGAAAATCAGAAAAAGTAACCAAAATAATTCTGGCCCTTCCTGTTATCGTTTTTCTCGTGACTCCCACCCGGAGAACTGTTGACATACTTAAAAGGCCTGTTACAAATGATTCCAATAACAAGCAAGGTTTAGTGGGATAGATATTTATAGAATTAAAAAAATAACGGATGTCCACGACCGTGTGACTTTTCCCTTTTAGTTTTTTTCTGTGTGACTTTTCTCAAATATATGAGTTACGTACATTATGTTATTTTAAAATAAATAGGTAAATTTATTTTCAGAGTCAAGTGTCTGTGCATCAACCATACGGCTATACATAATAAACTAATTGAAATCTGATATCTATTCGTTTAGTTTTGCTCGGTCAAAGGACGCCATTCTCGTTAAATTGAAAGGCACCGTCTACGGAGGAGCAGTTCTTCAATACGAACAAAACACAACGCTCTTTCCGAGTCCTTGTATGATAAAGTGCCTCAATTCAGTGTTTCTCATACAGAGCAAGATAAACAATAAGTAATAATTACCAGTTCAAACCTTTAGAGTAAGCAAACAGCTGTCTTCTCCTCGTGCATGTATGTTTAATTGAGTCAATATATCTTTTGAATAATAACTTTCAGGGATAGCTATATGTACACTATTTTAAGTATGATTTGAAAAATAATGAGAAAAACATCCACCTTAAAAACTTCTGTACCTCTCTCCGTTTATCAATATTAAACATACAGTGTCATGTGGAAGCTAGAAAACTTTTACTTATAAAACACTTGTGAAAAGTGTTTATTGATAGAAATGTTATCTAAACGTATTTCGAATGATTGAAAACGTCCTCTTTTCTTCAAAATTTGAAATGATAGCATACACGTTTTGTTCTTTTTATAATCAATGTTTATCAGAATCTTATATTTACATGTTGTTTTATTAGAAACAGTCGCTTAACAATTGGAACAAGAGACCACTGTCTAATTGGTAAACATTGTATCTTAGGAAATCAACAATGTTATGTAATTTTTTCTTAAGCTTAGTTAAAATTCATGAAGTCAAGTTTAAAGGGACATAAGCTGTCGAATTCATGATCACTGATTTGACTCATATTCTCATATTTGATTTATAACATACTAAAACGTATATCAACATTACAATAAGTCTTAAATATTCAATAAACAAAGAATAGACCCTAGACTATATACCAGCATTTTGTTTGCATTTTAGTCCAGAAACCATCTATCGAGATGCCCTCCGAGGACTGCCGACGGTCACATAGCCCGAGATAAGCATCAACATTAATATGAATAGAAAGGACATCGTGCATTTATACTTTTGCGTTTAATTTGATGTTATACATGTTATATGTTAGAAAAAAAATTTTATAACCGATTTTACCTGTATAAGATTTATTTGTGTGGATCGGGTCAATCGATGAAATGATTAACTTTTTTTCACTTTCAATGTTGACATTCTTTTCTGAATCCGACTTAAACATACATTTTTGTACGTAATCAATTGCTAGATAATGGTCATGAATTAAATTGAAGTTCACATGACTACTGATTCAATGATGTCCTATTTTTGACTAGCAAGTTAACTATTCATCAGCAATGTTTTATAGCTTATTTTCATCCAACTGAACTAAACTGGATGCTGAAAGCGAATTAGTTTTTTTCTATTTTACTATCATTATGATTGACGAAAACAAAATTCAAATTTTATTTTTCATTTCATATCTCATAGTTAATGCTTCTTTAATTTTTCTAAAATAATATGAAGTGTAAAATAATAATAGCACACATGTACGTCAGCTATTAATCTTCACAATCATGAAATAAATGTCTAAAAAGACTGGCATAATACTATTTATTGAAAAGCTTAATTTTCTCTTTATATGTATTGCCATTTCCAAGGCTTATGTACATATTTTCCTCTTCATCCTATTAATCCAGTATACAAGTTGGATGATAAAAAAAGAAAACACAAAACAATTAGCACCAGAATGATATTATCGGATTTATCCAATCGGTATTTTATTGATTTTTTACGATCGATTATTTAACTATTGAGTAAATATGTTTCGTCTCAAAGGGAATCACCAGCCCAGTAGTCAGCACTTCGGTGTTGACATGAATATCAATTATATGGTCATTTTTGTTTTATAAATTTCCAGTTAACAAAACTATTTTTTGGAAAAAATAAAGATTTTCTTACCCCAAGAGTAGATTACCTTAGTCGTATTTGGCACAACTTTGTAATTTTCGGTCCTCAATGCTCTTTAATTTTGTACTTGTTTGGCATTTTAACTGTTTTGATCTGAGCGTCACTGATGAGTCTGATGTAGACGAAACGCGCGTCTGGCGTATTAAATTATGATACTAGTACCTTTGATAACTATTAACACTACATAAAGTCATTAGAATATAGTACCATGAGATTTTTACAGAACAAAGATGTATCAAAACAAAACTTTCAGACCACTCAACATGCCAATCACATTTAAGGGGGTACCTAACTCTACAGGGAGATAACTCTGTCAGCTAAACGTTTTAATTACATTGTGTTGAAAAGGGAATATTAAGCTTCTCAATGATCAAAATTGGTGTTTGTCAAACTGCTATATAACCAGTGTATTTTTTCTGACAAAACGGTTGGTTCAAACTTTTTGAAATTTTTAATTTTAAAGTAAATACTTTGACAAAATTTAATGGAAATTAAACGAGCCAAATAAATTTTAGAGAAAGTGTTGGGTACCACCTTAAGACAGGGTGCAATTGTTTACTGACATAATTAAAGGAAGAATAGACACAACATAAAGGAAATATGAAATAAAGTAAAGATGGCTGATCATAAAGTTTAGAGGTATACATAGAATTTACAGTAGTTTCAACGTAATACAATGTAATAAAGAGAATTGAGAATGGAAATGGGGAATGTGTCAAAGAGACAACAATCCGACCATAGAAAAAAACCAGCAGAAGGTCATCAACAGGTCTTCAATGTAGCGAGAAATTCCCGCACCCGGAGGCGTCCTTCAGCTGGCTCCTAAACAAATATATACTAGTTTCGGCGATAAAGTGTATCGTCAGGTAGTAGGTATTCCTATGGGAACCAACTGTGCCCCTTTAATAGCAGATTTATTTCTATATTGCTATGAATCTCAGTTTATGACCAAAATCAGTAAAGACCCATCATTGTTACATTTGGTTGATACATTCAAAAATACCTACCGTTATCTGGATGATATTTTTTCGTTGAATAATCCAGAGTTCTCTAAATATACTTCAGAAATTTACCCAAACGAACTTACTTTAACTAAATCTAACATAAACAGCAGCAGTTGTCCTTTTCTAGATTTAGACATTTCAATTTCAAACGGGAAACTTCACACTAAAATTTACGACAAAAGAGACGATTTTTCATTTCCTATTGTTAATTTTCCTTTTTTAGACGGCGATGTGCCTTTGGCTCCATCATACGGTGTTTATATATCGCAACTCGTTCGGTTTGCCCGTGTGTGTTCTGATGTCATAGATTTTAACGAACGTAATCAATGCATCACTGGTAAATTGTTGTGTCAGGGATTTCGATACCATAAATTACTTAAAACTTTTACTAAATTCTTTCATAGATACAAAGATTTGATTAGTAAATTTGGCTATACCTGTAGAAAGCTTATTAAAAATGGTATTTCACATCCTAAATTTTATGGTAATATTGTACTTAAAGCGAGGAAATCACTATGTGATCCTTGTAAACTCATCGAACCTTTAAACAAACTTATAAGTAAGGGTTATCGTACCGATATTGTAATAAGATCTCTGAATATAGTTCACATTGGCACTAATATTGATATTGTCATTAGCAAATTAAAACATAACTAAATTTCATTATCTTTTGAGGCGAGATGTATAGAGACACAGACACGTTAACTTTTATTTCTATAGAAGTCGCTCTTCACTATACTACTACCTGTCGATACATTTATTTTTGGCATTGCACAAGTCATGTCTTCCTTGACTATTAATGACGTTAAAATACTAAATCCCTGTAATGTGTTTTAGTCGATTTTAGTCTCTGATGCATGATTTTTTATTATTAATTGGTTTTGGCTTTTAACTAGCTGTCAGTAACTGCGAGTACTCTCAAATCGTATTTTCTTGTTAATTCGACCTGTTGATACTGTTTATAATGCTTTTTTGTCATTTTTTTTATTTATACGGATCTTGTCTGTACACCAGCTTTGATTATTTGTAATATCTTCACTTATTCTTACAACATTTGTATAAACTTCAAGATTATAAAAAAACCGGTTTTTTTCTAAAGTGAACATTGATTGGTTAAATATTTCTCAGTCATGAATGTTTGTCTCTAATATTTAATTAACTGTGCATTTGTATTCAGATATCGCAGATCAAATTTATTCGTTCATTGTTTAATCATACGTTTTTTGATTGAGTTAAGTCTGCCAATTGATATTTTATCGTATGTTTTTCTTTGTTGTGATGTTATGCTATTGTTTCAGAAAAAGGGAGAAGGTTTGGATCCATTAAAACGTTTAATCCCGCTGCAAATGTTTGCACCTGTCCTAAGTCAGGAATCTGATGTACAGTAGTTGTCGTTTGTTTATGTAATATATACGTGTTTCTCGTTTCTCGTTTTGTTTATATAGATTAGACCGTTGGTTTTCCCGTTTGAATGGTTTTACACTAGTATTTTGGGGCCCTTTATAGCTTGTTGTTCGGTGTGAGCTAAGGCTCCGTGTTGAAGGCCGTACTTTAACCTATAATGGTTTACTTTTTAAATTGTTATTTGTATGGAGAGTTGTCTCATTGGCACTCACACCACATCTTCCTATATCTAGTTCAGTGATAATGAACGCCATTCTAATTTGAAAATTGTACACAAGAAACTAAAATAAAAATAATACAAGACTATCAAAGGCCAGAGGCTCCTGACTTGGGCCATGCGCAAAATGCGGCGGGGTTAAACATGTTTATGAGATCTCAATCCTCCCTCTATACCTCTAGCCAATGTAGAAAAGTAAACACATAAAAATACTCACATTTAAAAGTCAGTTCAAGAAAATTCCGAGTCTAAATTGCACATAACACAGAATATAAATGACATATTATACAAATGTTTAACCAAACAAATAATTATTTTGACATAACCTAGATATGCTATGTCAGGTTATAAAGGAACTTACACGTTACACAAAGAAGAAATGACAGAACGTAAAGACAAAGTGACACAGCGCTTAAATATTTACACTATAAGACAGGTACAGCGTATTTATTTACGTAATAAAATACTAAATCAGGAATATGACAGTTTTCTATTAGTTTGATGTGCTTGTAGATCAGTCAAAATTTACTCTTGGTTCTCTTTCAAGATGTACATTATTTTCTTGTTACTATGTGAACATGCCTCTTTCATCCGTAGCCCACCTCTGGCTAAGAGGTTCAATAGTAGTTCACATGAATACTGATTTAATGAGGTCGAATTATTCACTTACAAGTGAATAATTTATTAGCAATTTTTTCTATGACAAAACTTAATCAAACTCGCTTATTTAACTATTTCTCTTGTATTAATGAATTTTGCTATATCTCGTAGCTTTAGGTGTTTTGAAATTGTTGAAAATCATTATCAAAGTATCCCTAATAACATTAAAATTGTAAAAATCAAGTTTTATTGCGTGCGTGTCAAGTATTTGTTATCTTACTATCGTGTCCTTCAATGAATTGTTAGTCTATATGTCAATTCCGATTTGATTATTTTGTAACACTTTTTAAACATAAGCTGTTTACTTTGTCAATTGTATGGGCCGCTACCAATCCGAAACATGGTTAACATTAATTATAATATCAAGTTACAATCATTACGTGCTTAAATGAATTTGAAATACCCGTTAGAACCTCCTTGTCAAAGAAAATGTATGTTCATCTTGAAGGAAACACAACATAAAAAATATCTGATATCACATCGTCAATTTTGGAATTGGCAAATCAACTGAGATCACCCCTAGTTTTTTGGTGGGGTTCGTGTTGTTTATTCTTTAGTTTTCTATGTTGTGTCGTGTGTGCTGTTGTTTGTTTGTCTTTTTCATTTTTAGCCATGGCGTTGTCAGTTTGTTTTAGATTTATGAGTTTGACTGTCCCTTTGGTATCTTTCGTCCCTCTTATATATATATATATATATATATATATATAATTAGAAACTTAAAATCGAATAACGAATCAACTTGAGCCTCGCTATAGTCAATTGAGTGATTTAATTTTCACATAGTCAGTATACAATAATCAGGTAGGTTGGACTTGTTCTTTGCCTATTTATTTTACGCATCGTGTAGAAAATGAATATTAGAGTTTTGTATAATATTTTTTATAAAATCGAATTTAAAGTAATATTTTTTAAAACAAATTGAAATGTGTATTATCTGGTTGTATAGGGTTGAAAACTAAATGTGGAATCTTGTACTGTGTTATCCGTATTACAATTTCATTACAATATCTACATCGTGCATATTGTTTTGGTTTTGTAAAATTGAACACTAGTCGTGTAAAATTTTCTCCAAACTTGCACTTTAGGCTTGTCAGTACTGACATGACTGCTGTTGAAGATATGTCGGCGTCAATTGATATAAATGATATGTGACGGTCGAAAATATATTCTTTAGTAAACCTGCATTTGCAACCGTCAAATTGTCAATAGATGACGGCAACTCTTTAACTACTGTCATGAATGATATATAACGACAGTATAGTGATATTGTATTTCTAAGAGGAGAAACAATTCCAAAAACTAGGTTGTTTAAATATTTTAAACTTTTCTTAACTCTTTGTTTTGTTACCTCTTGTATATGATATACAGTAGTTGATCACACGAAATCATACGTAATTTCGAATTTAAGGACATTTTTAAAACGCAATTTTGTGAAGCACTTTTGCATTGAAGAACACTGACTGGCTTGAATGTAAAGTATTGATCGAAAAGACATCGCCAATAATTCCCATCATAAAATTACAGAATGAGAATGCTTGATTTCGTTCTCATCCTTGTGTAAAGGGATTGGTTGCATTTTGTATTACATATAACTACAAAAACAGATTGGCAGTAAAGGTGAACAACGGAAATCGAGTAAAATACTCACTGCTTGTTAAAACGTTAATCCACAAAACACGATAACTATTTTGTCGATGAAAATCTGATGTGGATGTTTTCATTTGAGCATGTAAAAATGAACTGCAATATCTTACGAATGTAAAGCGCTAAAACGGTGCTCTGAGTCATAAAATTGCCGCAAGATAAGAAAATGATAACTCAAAATGAAGAATTGACTGTAGTTTTGAGACAAAGAACAGCAATACAAGTACTGTTCTTTTCTTTTTATATCTTTTGCCGTTTATGTACATACATATTTGATGTCATGAATGGAAATACTATAAAGTGTGGAATAATTAAAAAATTCTAAATTTATGCTTTATATAAATGTCGTGATTGGTTTGAAAATATCAAAGTAGATCTTTGAAATTCTTAAGAATTGTCATCTGGTCAAAAAAATGTTATAAGGTCATACAGATGAATCGAGCTTTTATTTTCCAATTACTTTTATTACGAAAAAAAATACGTTTTTTTAAATACACTATGCTTTATATACAGTTATGTCCTGCAACAAATAAATGAAAAAAAAAAGTAAAATCTAACCAATTATAGTCACATTCCCGTCCTCTTGGATTCTACTGTAACATAACAGAAGAAAAATTATCATCAAAAGAGGGACGAAAGATACCAAAGGTAACATCAAATAAGGATTTTTAACTGCCCTAATAATACGAGAGTGCCACATGTCAAGCATCGTCAGCTTTCGCTAATCGATATCACTCTGAGTCTTTGGAATGGTTCGTTTTGCTTAGTCTTCAGTTATCAATGTTCAGTTTTGAAGACATGCGTTATTTATATTTGATGTCGAGGTGTTGTCGATTGTTTGTTTTTATGTATTTGTTTATCATGCAAACATCGTTCTCCTTATTTCATATATCATTAATTTTCGTAACGGCTTTTAAATTACTGCTTCCTGGTCGACTAAACGATTAAATAGTTTACAATAAATGTTGATTAAACAACAAAGCCAATGTAGGATTAAATAACAAGCATATTTAAAAAAAAAAACACCTTTGCCTCAAAAGTAGTTATTTTTTCTTCTTCTTCATATTTGTGCGTAATATTACTTTGGTTTTGGCGAAAAGAGTCGTGACCGCCTGCAAATAACAAACATACGTTCATAGTAAAATTGATCTTGTGTAAAATCTTTTAATAATAGAAATTCGATTCTGTTACTAAGATACCAATTTAAAACTGTACATTTTAATTTTCAGGTCAACTTAATTCATATTTTACCGATTTGCAGGTTCTGATATTGTGCAAACGTACAAAAACAACTTATGAATGTTTGGTCCTAAATGCTCTACAAATTTTGTACTTTGGCCTATTTTATTTGTTTTTATTTGAGAGTCACTGATGAGTTTTTTGTAGACGAAACGCGCGTCTGGTGCAAATACAAAATTATAATCCTGGTATATATGATGAGTTTATTTATGAATTTCTGAATTAGCTCTTCATTATCATTATCAAATCTCTAAAAACCATCTGTTTTAAATGTTATGCTTACTGGACAAAAATCACCTTTAACTTAAGTCTATTATAAATTTATGGTTCAGTTTATTTAATAATGTAGTGAACATTTTTGTTTTATTAATATATATATATATATAAAATAGTATATTAAGCAAGTTACTAAATTCAAAACTGATACCTCTTGTTTGTTTAACCAAGAATTTAATATAATACAGGATTAAATTACTTCCTTAGCAATCCTTGATAATCTTTAAAAAAAAGAAATGTGTTCCAAATTGACAGTAAGAGAAATTTCAATTGAATTAAGATATTTTTGGTCAAAATTAAAGACATGACATATATTAGTTATGCATACAAGAAGCACTTTAGATTAAGAAGGTTCAATTACCTCAGTACATGTGGGTTTTACAGATAAAAAAAGATTTAATTTTCTTAAACTCGTGATTTACTTTATCCAGTGAATTCAAAACGCCTTGCGATTTAAGTTAAACAAAATGTTGTAATTTTTAATGAATTTAATTTAAATTTATAAGGTATATATACCAGGTATGGTCTTTTTAATGAGTTTGCCCCAAGCTACTTCAGAACAATTTTATCAAGGTTTTTTTTCTCATTTTTTTTATATATAATATATATTAAATATCACAAACTATTATTATAGATATATTTCTAATATTTATGTATGGATCAACAATTTCAGTGGTTTTGTTGGCTTTTGTTACTTCATTGAAAAGATAATTATTCAGCTATTGTTTGTAACCATGAAACCTATGTTCGTTTAATTTTCGTAAAATTTTGTCAAAGTATTTACTTTGATACTTTAACAAAAATGTAAAAAATTTTAAAATTTTGAACCAACCGTTTTGTCAGAAAAAATACACTGGTTATATAGCAATTTGACAACCACCAATTTTGATCATTGAGAAGCTTAATATTCCTTTTACAACACAACGTAATTAAAACGTTTAGCTGACTTTACAGAGTTATCTCCCTGTAGTATTAGGTACCACCTTAATTACCCGAAGAGTATAGATGTGGTTTTTAGATTAAAGAAAATATCTTTTAACAATATCTTTTTTATCACTATTTGATAAATCTGAGAATTATGTAAGAATGTAAAAAAATGTTTTTATATATAACTTTATTTTATTGTGGCTGTTGACATGTTAGTTAACAAGAAATTTATTTTAACAGTTAAAATTAAAGAAATATAATGAAGTTGATTTGGTCAAGTACTGTTTAGACTACTAGAGTATTGTTCAACCATTTAGTCGAGTAGGGTTTCCACTGAAAAGGTTTTACTACAGGTCGATAATTGGATAAATAAAGGCAACAGTAGTATACCCATGTTCAAAACTCATAAATCGATAGACAAAAACAAATCCGGGTAATAAACCAAAACCGAGGGAAACGCATTAAAAACAAGAAAATGACGACACAACATTAAAATGTAGCACACACAGAAACGAACTAAGCATTAGACAAAACCCGATAAACAATTTAGTCTGGTCGAGTAAAAAACAGATCTCTCATGTACAGATATAGCCCATTTCGGCCGTTTTACTCGTTTGTAATGATACTGAGCAGACAGCACTACATTGTTTGAAAACGGACATTTTCGAGTAATAAAAGAACACGAATAAGTTGTATAAAAATGTCGAAATCCCAAGGAAGTAATAAAATGTACGCTGGGATTGAATAATTATTTTATTTTGGTTCAATAAACTAGAACCCCCCCCCCCCCCCCCGCAAAAAATAACCTACTTGAAAATTACAATAAATAGTGTGTAAATATTACCATGACAATAAAAATATATATACATATAAGAGTAAGGTGATGTGGAATGATTTTTAATTGCACCCCATTCTATTGTTATACTTCGTAGTTTATATTTCTGAAACCAGAATTGAAATAGATCTATTGTTTTAAGAATAGCAATTGATTTTGACGACAGATTGTGACAAGCGGGGTTTCTGGAAACACCTGCTTCTAATTCCCTACAAGATAATTCATTCTTATTAGACATGCTAGATAAATAACTATAGTTGACAATTGAGAGTCAAGAGTCTATAGTTGAGACATTTAACTTAGGGACCATCTAAAAAAAAAAAAATATTATTATTGATTAACACGTTACAATAACAACTTTTATCCAATCGCGCATCCAACCAATTTAATAAGGGGAATCCATAACCTGGAACACCGCGAAACGTTCACATAATTAAGTTATTAGAAAAACAAAAATGAAAAAATAGTGCATTTACAACTTCTAGAATACACCCATCTAGGTTCCACCAATACTGCCTCACTCAATGTTTTGCAGTTCAGAGAAAAGACTCAAAGTACATATCATAAATTTGAACGTCTGTATTATATTGATAGAATCGTGTTTTACATAGCGGTATGTGTACAAAACGAAACGAGTCATATACTAGGATATTTTGTTGATTTCAATTGGAATCAGATTATGAGTCAATACCAAAAACCTTCAAAACTTGTTGCATTCGTTTGAATCGGTCATAAACCAACTGTTTTTTGGACGAGCTGCGCGGTACTTCGTTTTTTTTTCTTTTCCTTTCAGTTTTTAGATTTTTTCGGAGGTAGTGGTAGATCATTATTTTTTAGAGATAAACACTGCCGGAGTTCTGTCAAAATGATCATTTGTACTTTTTTGTCTTTTCTATTTGAAGCTTCTTCATTTACTGTGACACATATTATTGAAGGTAAAGTACCGTTGATATTTGAGTTATTTTCTCCATTGGATTAGCCGGCGAATAACGAGTGTTTGTACTTACATGGCGGATGCCAGGACTGGCCACCACAGTCGCGTAACTAGACGGTTCGTTTCATGCAAGTTATCGCCTGCAAACCGAGCCAAAGGAATAGTTTTATTCCGGAAACAGACATATGCTTAGTATACACACCGAGGTTTTTATTGACAACCGAAATCATATAGGACTAGTACGCAGCAGTTTCCATTAGCACCAAAACGATGCACAACAATTCAACTCGATACAGAAATAGGATACAGAATTCAATTTGATTTCCCAGACAACCTTTTTATATTAGCGAATACAATAAATGCAAATGATATCCATGAATGAAGCCTTACAAAAGACACCTATTGCGACATAAAACAAGACGAGACCGTTGTAAATGCAAGTAACTAACTTGTCGCATTAGAAAATGCAGAGTTAATGTCGAACATGCTATTCGCAGACTAAAATGTACTTGGTACAATACGGCGTCATTCGCGCTGGAAAATAACTCAAATTGTCACAATTTTATTGACTGAAAATGATAAAATCTTTACTTTAAAATGTATCATTTTAGCTAACGTAACGAGTTATAATGATGTAACATTTAACAATAGGAAAAATATCAATACTTATTTTGAGATGGCCCCTTTAAAATGTTTATCGTCTCTCTACTCTCGTTTGCTGTTTGTTTAAAGTATTTCTTTATCTAACAAGTTTATTCATAATAACAGGAATTCGCCTTTTTTTGATAACATGAACATAAGAGATTACGAATAATTTTTCAATAGTTGTATCAAGACATATAGGAAAAATAAATTCAGGAAATTCCAATAGCGAAAACAATAATAAACATCTTTTTTTAATAAAGAAATAAATGATTTCAATACTCTTTTGTTTTAAACTAAAAATTATTGATCTCATATGGCAATGTCTTTAAGAACATATCTATTTGAGCGTTGAATAATATAAATCATGTTAAAATGATGACCATTTAAGTCCTTTAAATAACTATGAATCGCCTCAAACACGTGACTCTCTAACAGTACAGGTTTTGACATTTTAATAGCGGAAAACGATATGAATATCTATTAGAAATCTTTGATATAATTATGTTTTCCAAATCTCAAGAAAATTATTTGCTACAATAGTTCAAAAAGTCAATGTTCTAAAGCTGATTCAGATTCATAATTTATTTATTAATTTGAATTCTTGCGAATTCACTTTTCGATCTTTTTATATTTTTTTTTCATACGAAGCCGTCGTCGTCAGTTGCAGCTTCGACGTTACATGTCGTTATTCAATTGTTACGGAAAATAAAGTTGTATCCAAATTTGTCATAGACTAGTAGAAAACAAAACACTGCCAAGGATTTGGAATTTGTTTCACAATTGTGACATCATATTTACCATAGATTGCAGAAATTTGCCATATATCTGGAATCAACCATAGATTTGATTCTTACACATATAAGTACTTTGTGTTATAAATAATGGTTTAAAATAGTAGTGTCTAGAATGTCATAACTCGGCATCCCAATGGGAACAAACTGTGCCCCTCTACTTGCCGACTTGTTTCTTTATTATTATGAGGCTGACTTCATGCAGAAACTTCTTAGGAAGAAAGATAAGAAGTTAGCAATATCCTTTAACTCTACTTTCCGCTATATAGATGACGTTCTTTCACTAAACCATTCAAAATTTGGTGACTATGTGGAACGCATCTATCCCATCGAATTGGAGATAAAGGATACTACAGATACAGTTAAGTCGGCTTCATATCTTGACTTACATCTAGAAATTAACAATGAGGGTCGGTTGAAAACAAAACTTTACGACAAAAGAGATGATTTCAGCTTTCCAATTGTGAACTTTCCATTTCTAAGTAGCAACATTCCAGCAGCACCTGCATACGGGGTATATATCTCCCAATTGATACGATATTCCCGTGCTTGCATTTCCTATCATGATTTTCATGATAGAGGGTTACTGCTCACAAGGCAGCTATTAAACCAAGAGTTCCAAATGGTGAAGTTGAAATCATCACTTCGTAAATTTTACGGACGCCATCACGAGTTGGTTGACCGTTATGGAATAACCGTTTCACAAATGATATCGGATATGTTTCTTACGTCGTAACCACAATCCCCTTCCCTTTCATGAATGTGACCTACCGAATTAGACTATTTACCGGATTTGTAATCACATAAGCAACACGACGGGTGCCACATGTGGAGCAGGATCTGCTTACCCTTCCGGAGCACCTGAGATCACCCCTAGTTTTTGGTGGGGTTCGTGTTGTTTATTCTTTAGTTTTCTATGTTGTGTCATGTGTACTATTGTTTTTCTGTTTGTCTTTTTCATTTTTTAGCCATGGCGTTGTCAGTTTGTTTTAGATTTATGAGTTTGACTGTCCCTTTGGTATCTTTCGTCCCTCTTTTAACAGAACTAATAGAATTTTCAAATAGCACGTTACTCATATACAAGATTTTGGAATGTTAAAGGCTATTAAACCAATCTTTCAATTCTTTTTTTGTATAATTTATCACAAATTGTAATAACAAGCTTTTAATGGTAGCCAGAAAACTAGCTAAAATGAAAGAACAATGTGTATGGTCCTATATCAGATTTACAAATTCCTCCTATTTCATTTAACGATATTATTTTATTATTTTAGTTCAATTTTGCTAACGTTGAGCTCGGATATGGATATTTCATCAAAAAGTGATATTGAGTCGTCATCTGATTTCTCGACGTCTACTGTGGAGAAAGACAGAAAGGTGGAAGTTCTACAGTTGAAAATAGATATAGATGCTAAGAATCATGAAAAAGAAAAGGAAAGCATACACAGAGAAAAAGATGGACAAATTGAAAAACTAAAATCGGAAAACGATAATTTAAAAGTAGAGATGGGGAGCATAACTGACAAAATAAAACAGTTAGATTTGGCTAACAATAGAAAAGATCAAGAGATTGAGGACAGTAAATTGCGGGAAAAAGAATTAAAGAAGGAAATTCAAAGATTAGAGAAAGAGTCAATTGTACAAAAAGTACAGAAAAAAGAAATCAAACGTCTAAAGGATGAATTAATGCAAGTTCGTCTTGACTTGCAGAAAATGAAATTGGAGAAGGACGAATTACAAGTTTTGCTTAAAACACATATTGAAGAGCAAAAGACTCGCGACGATAAAATGATGGAGACCTTAAAAATGCAGCAAAGGGAAGAACTAAAGGATCTACGTAAAGGTTTAGAGAATGAGTTTAAGGATCTTCGAAAAGATTTGGTCAATGAGGTCGTTGCTGGGGTTGCAGCTGCAATAAAAATCCAGAAAGTGACAACAGACAGCAATGCAAACAAAAAGCATTGGATCTAAAAATTTAAGATTAATAAGGAACACCATTCAAACAGTAATATAAAATAATATATGTTTAAGGTTTTGATATATTTCATAATATAAATATCGCTTTCCCCAAAAAAATATATAAAAGAAAGTTGATACAGTGTTTTTGAAAGAGAAAAATTAAACGATCAATATTTTTTAATCTTCTTATATTTCTATCTGTATTACAATTGCATTATGATTTTTATTGCTTTAGGCTAAATTTAGGTTAAAAAGACTGACTTGATCGGTCGTAACACTGTGTAAAATTAGAAAACTGGATTACTCAAAAACTTTGCATTTTTCGAAAAACTAAGGATTTTCTTATCCAAGGCATAGATTACCTAATCCGTATTTGGCACATTTTTTTTGACTGTTGGATCCTCAATGCTCTTCAACTTTGTACTTGTTTGGCTTTATAATTATTTTTATATGAGCGTCACTGATAAGTCTTATGTAGACGATACGGGCGTCTGGCGTACTAACTTAATAATCCTGGTACCTTTTATAACTGTTCATAGTAAATTTATTCACAGTGTTATGTTTGATTATAATATTTGTAAAATTCCTTGATATGTTCTAATTGTATCACATGTCAATTAAAATTGTATAAAGGGCAACTATTGTAGGGATGATGCGCTGTCAATTTATCTCTTGAAAACGGGTAAATTTTTCCATATTGCAGCACTACGATTCTTATATGTCAGTTGTATCTTAAAAGACAAATGTATCTACTAGCTGTTGAGCATAATTAAATGTACTTTTTCTGCATTCAGTCAACTTAAAAGCATTATCTGATTGGGAATTGATGAAAGTTAAAAAAAAAAAAAAATGCTAAAAAAATCTAGTTGAATATTTCGTGGAAGCTGAACATTAATAAACCTACATTTGTAGACGACACACACAAAAAATGAAATTTTGATAAAGTAATGCATTTGTAAAGTCTATTGTCAAGTACTATTAGTAAAAAATATCATTTGAATACACCTACTACTTTATTACTACTAATAAGAAAAGTATTTCACTTGACCCATGTACTCATTTTGATTACTTTAATGTAATTAATAAACGTTGCCGAAATATATAAAGATAATCAAATCCAAAGCTAAATGATCATTCAACAAGTTTTGTTTTCTAAATTTTTTCCAGACAGAAAAATCTAATCACACACGTCGAACTTAAAAAGGTGCACTCGAGTTTCTCTTTTCAATGCAGTTATAGCCCATTGCTTATGCACAAAAACGATTCAGTTGAATTTGAAACTGCCACAATCGACTGTCTTTGAAAGTGTGTCTATAATTTAAATTATTACAAATATTTCAAAGCTCCGTACGTCAATAATAAAAACACGCATATAAGCATCAAGTATGTCATTTTTCATTCGTTTGATGTGTTTGATCTTTTTATTTTCTATTTGATAAGACACTTATTTGAATTTTCCTTGACGGTCTTGCTATTTCCCTTTTCCCTACAATAAGTTCGCAGTGTTGTTTCAGATCATACCAAGGTCAAGGCAATATATGTGCTTACTCAAGAGATACTTAGTGTTATGGAGGTTAGTATCAAGACATCAGTCGTTTATCGATGTACCTAATTTTTTGAATTGTTTAGGTGATAATTATCCGGATAAAAATCAAGATTGAGAAAATTAAAATGAACTTAAAAAAGCGTTATACCTGATTCCTTGATCAGGTTAACATCTTCTACTATAAATCAACAGACATACGAAGTCAAATTTTATATTAGGGAATATTGTATAATCCATTAAATAACATATCATAGGAGTTTACTGGTATCTCAAAATGTAAGACCGAAATAGCATACAGCTAGTGTGTTGAGTCTCCAATATATCGAATCGGTCAAACGATTCGGGCTGATGACCGTAAAACTTGTCTAGTGTCCAGTGTCAGTCGTTCTTTCTCATAACATTGTTGCAGTAGTTTCGGTTAAAGGCCCCACTGTTGTTTGAAAAGTCCATATACTAGGAACGTTCATAAGCGTAGCGTATTAGCTAATTATAATATAAAAATCTCGCGATGGAACATTTATTTACTTTTGCTGAGAAATGGTAAATTGACAGCTGGAAAATTGAATGTATAGTTATCAAAGAATCAGGATCAGACACGCGTTTCATCTACATAACACTCATCATTGACGCTCAGATCAAAAAAGTTATTAAGCCACACAAGTTAAAAGCTAAAGAGCACTAAGGACCCAAAGATCTATAAAGTTATGTCCAATACGGCTAAGGTAATCTTTGCCTGGGATAAGAAAATTCTTAGTATTTAAAAAAAAATGCATACTTTTGTAAACAGGAAATTAAGTAAATGACATTATCATCACGTCAGTTGAAAATAGGGGCGAAGATACCGGAGGAACGATCAAACTAATAGATCGGAAAAATAATTACAACACCATGGCTAAGAAAGGAAAAGACAAACAGACAAAAAATAGTTCACAAGACACAATATAGAAAATTAAAGACTAAGGAACACGAACCCACCAAAAACTCAGGAGCTCCGGAAGGGTACGTGGATCTTGCTCTACATGTTGCACCCGTCATGTTTTTTTTAATGTTATTACAAACCAGTTATTAGTCTTACTCGGTATATAAAGTCGTCCGTCTGTGCCATTATTGAGCGAAAATTTAATTTGTTTTGTCTTTGAAAAATTAGTCTGTAAATTTTGATTCAAAGGAGTACAAAACAAGTCGGCCAGACGTGATGCACAATTAATAATGTTTAGAATACTAATTGTCTACGAAAATCCATTAAACTCAACATATAATTTGTTTGTTTTGTCCCCGAGGGTATCACCAGCCCAGTAGCTAGCACTTCGATGTTGACATGCATATAAATGTTATGTTCATTTTTATAAATCTACTGTGTTCAAAAGTTATTTGACATACTAAGGAGTTTCGTTCCTTATTCCTTATTCCTTTTTTGTTACCTATTCCTTGTTCCTTATTCGTAACTTTTTCGATTTTAGTATGTCTCCCCACATGTTTGCTTTACTTTCTTATCTCTGATAATATTTCTTGGTTTGTAGAGGTGAGATAACACTTTTAGCGTCACTGTTCCCGTTTCAGCGCTCAACTGATACCTTATGTAAAAATCTCACTGTATTTCTTCTGCAACCTCACATGTTTTATTTAGTGCGATAAGAAGCCGCTTGTGTCATGACGAAATATGTACGGGGTGTCTATAGTGTCTGTCACAAAGAACACTCGTATTAAACCTGATACTGGCACACAAACAAACACCATTCAAGGTACATCATTTATTACATAATCGGAAACTCTACATATTGTATATAACACAGTGCAAAGGGAGATAAGCAATTTACATAGCCTGTTCCAACATATAACTGAGTTATCCCGCTTTAATGCATCCGTTTTTGGTATTCTGGTATTTGACGCTAATTCATGCAAGACAGATGTTTGAGACAAATTTATTTTTTTATTTCATCGGTACTTTTATTAACGTTCCCCTGTACACGTACCCCATCTCATTTTACCAACCTCATTTATGTTTCATATTTCTATTTACCCAATAAATTAACAAGAACAAAACCCAATTGGAATAAAAGTGAACTTCTCCTCGTGTTGTTTAAAAAATATATATAGTTGATAAGGTGCAGATAACAGTTATTTCTCTTTGAATATCATTTCATAAAATCAAATCAAAGACGTTCTCTATGTCCTTTCACAATGAACGATATTCAAAATTATTAAGTATGTGACGAATATTTTTTGTCTTTTTCCTGCTGGATTCATTAATTAAAATAATTAAATATGAGCACATTTCAATCTGGTTTATTTTTTCTTTTCAATGTTTTAACAGTTATAGTAAAGTATGGGTTGATTTTGCATTGCAACCTGTTTATAATTTGAGTTAGAAAATAAATATTTCAAAACATCTTGCAGTAAAAAAAATTTTTCATAGCGATATCATGGGGAACTTATTGGTATATCAAGGATGATTTTTTAAAAACCCTTGCTAATACAATTATTAATTTTAGGTAGACAATGCCAAGTTCTGCAGCCAGTGCCTACATTCTAGTTTACTATTTTCTGCATACATACAGTTTCTCTCTTAATGTAAATGTGTAATATTTCCTTCAGGTAGGCCCTCCTTATTAGTAAAAAAAGCAAAAGAGATGAAGGGTCAAATTTAAGAATATCTTCAGAATTACCAGCCATTTAAATAATTGCCAAAAGTCGGAGCCTGTTAAATGATTAGGTTGACAACAATAAAGGCATCTCTGAGGAATAGAGAGATGACTAAACTTCATTTTTCAGCTTGAAATACAAAGACATTTTCAATTTATCATTCAGTTCTGACATTCCACTTATAATCCACCATTTAGGAAACAAAGGTACATCTATTTTGAGAGAAAAAAAGTCATATCTTAAATTCCTGTCATCACTTATAATCTATATGATGGTTACGGTTTATTGATATGTTATAAATTATACCATCTTCATTAAACAAATACAATACAAATACAAAAAACTAATCACATAGAAATATCTTTGATTTCCACGCTGTGTTCTTGTTGAATTAATACCGTTTCTAAAAACAAAAACGTTTTTTAAGCAACCAACAATCAATTAAAAAAAGCCTGGTCTTTAAATTATCTAAAAATGAACATTTTGCTTCCGCTAACAATTAAAAACAAATTATGATTTTCATTTTCATTGAACGTAACTAACTTTCTTGTTGAAAGTACACACTAACGCCATTGGAGCCAACTATGTTTTTCTCAGCATTTTAGGGGTACAAATTAATTTAAAATAAAAAATAAGAGTGCAGAAATTAAAATTCATCAAAAAGAATGAATAAAAGATTTGACGATTGGTAGTTTGTTCTAATGAGTACACATACATATTTCAGACCACTTAGAATACACATGGCAGTCAAATGTGAATAGGGAGACGGAGGCTTTATGGAGAAATATAGTGACGTGGCATTTAAGAACATATAGTGTTGTTTTTGTTTTGCTATTTATATTTATTTGCCGTGTTTATATTTTATTTTATTATTACCTTCTTTACTTACTATATAGTGTAAACTGTTTGGAGAATATATATTTGTATATACTAGAAATATATTCAGTATCCCAGGAAAATGAAGGTTAAACCTACCCCATCGTTAATAGACCTTTATATAATACTCACGATCTTCTATTGAAGAATCATTAGTATATCTTGTCACATCGGGATCTTCTATTTGTGAATATTTATTGGTATATCTTGTCTTATCGTTCATCATTCACTATAAAAATATTACTGTATATGTTATTAATAATACAGTTGAATGGGTGCCGTCAAATTAGTAAGTGATAGTAATATTCCCAGGTTAAGTTGCGTTTCATTACAAAGGTATAAGTGTACACCTTAACACTAGAACATAAACAAGTTTATGAATGTGTCTAATATACTTTTACTATAATTTTAATAAGCTATCCTCTTGTACTACTCGTTGAAGTGTAATAAGTCAATGAAGTTCAGTGATATACAAATAATGGTCTTGTGGAATTCAGCACATCTATTTTATAATTTATCTTCTTGTTTTCTAGATCTGATAAACAGGAAATGTTCATACTCTGCATTGCCAAGTTTTTTTTAGAGACAATTAAATAAAACAAACCTCCAAATTCAGCTCTATGAAAGACTTGCACAGCAAACTTGACGCTAATCTTACTACTGGGTTTCTGTTTTTCATGGAGCAGTATAATTTTAAGAATATTTTTATCCTGTTGTTTTTTTTTATTATCTTATATATATACATATTTATATGTTGACGCTTTGTCTGGTTTATTATTTTTATTTTCCACTTGCAAATACATTACATAAACAATATTGCCAACACTGATATGTTCAACTGCTTTCTGAGGCTGATTACAATTTAACTTTATGCAGAAAGCCATTAAGTCAAAATTCAGACTACGAATATCACAAAAACCTTATACATGTAGCTGACTATACTCTTTAAAGCATTCGCTGAACCATTAAATTGAGGTTGGTGACAATAGTCATAAGACAGATTGAAACTCTGTTACATAAAGTATCTGTATACAATTTATGAAGGAAGAAGGTCTTCTAAGAATAAAGAAAGACAAAATAAAGTGGAAATGTAATTATAAGAATTTAAAGTATGTACATCTGAGTGATGTGGTCCCTAATTCTTCTTCGATCATTGGCTCCATTGTACACTGCATTTATATTGAGCATCTCCTCTACTTCATCTTATGGTTCAGATCTATTCATCCACACAGCTATATTGTGCAGAATGGCACAAGCCATGTTAATGCTACATGCCCTTTTAGGTTTCATACCAATCTATAAAAGTAATAAAATATCAAAATTCATTAAAAACAACATGATCTTATGACATTAGCAGTCTTATTGACACTCTTCAATATATATATATATAATGGTTCCCTGTTGAACTGTTCAACACTAGTCATGTTGGGCCCTTAAAATCTTACTGTTTGGTGTAATACAAGGCTCCGCGTTGAAGGACGTATAATTGACCTATAATTGTTATTTTTTTTATATATATTGTGACTGTGTTGCAGAGTTTTCTAATTGTTGCTCATACCACACCTTCTTATTTAATTAATCTTATATTCTTGGATTTTAATAATTTTTATATTAAAGTTTTTGGACACTATCAATCATTTGTTTTCTTTTTCAAAATTTAACACTTTAAGATATGGAGGGAATCTGCAATGAGAATAAAAAAAATGTTATTTGCTTGAACAGAGTTATCTTTTCAAAAAAAAAACCCAACATTACCCTCATTGTAGTTAAATGGTTGTTCCCTAACTTGATTATTATTTTTTAATTCAATACCTCTAAAAGGAAGAACAGGAAAACGCCTTTTCCATCTCCCTAATGTCCTTTCTATTACACATCATGTTCTAGCACGATGCCTGTTATACTTTGTCTGATCTTAATCTGCAGGATAGGCGTAAAGTGAATGGACGGCATGTTTATCCACTGTCCCTAAGTAAGATGCCACTTTCCCAGTTTGGTGTCCTTAAAGTTTCATGTGTGTACATACATAAACAATGTAGTTGGTATATGTAAAACAAAATGCTGTTTCAACTAGAAGGTATGTAATTTAAAGGATGATTAAAAGAAAATTATAAAAGAAAACGTTCTAATGTCTGCTGTGTTGCACATATGTTATCTATTTAAGATACAAGGGCAATAACTAAATGAAGCACTTTTAAACAATTTATATATCTCTTAGAGAAATGAAGGCTTCAGATAATGTAATGCCATTACCAATTTAATTAATTGTCCTAAAGGGCATAACTCTTTCAAAAATTTATTGTTCAGTGCTGATTTTGGAACTCGTTAAAATCATTGATTATAAAAACGTATAATATAAACTGGTTCTGTGTTGAAGGCTGTACCTTGACCTTTAATGGTTTACTTTTATGAATTGTTACTTGGAAGGAGAATTGTCTCATTGGCACTCATACCACATCTTCCTTTATCTATTCATAGAAATGTGGCAATATTTGTAAACATATTTAAGGGACCACATCGGGCAATTTTCCATACTTAATCATTATTTCAAGAGGCATAACTGTCTGAAAAAAATTCATCGGCACTGATTAAAATATTTTTGTCAATGATAACAATAAAAAAAGCAAGATTTGACTTAACATATATGGGTTATTGTTTGAATATATACAAGTTACAAATAGACAATTTACGAATGAAACATTATGAAATTGCACAGTTACAAGTAACAAACTGACAATTTACCGATTAAGAATGTTAGGGTACAAGTTACAAATAGACAATATACGAATTAACAATTTAGAAAATACACAGTTACAAGTTACGAATTGACATGTTACGAATTAAGAATTTTAACCCCGTTGGCTTTCCATACAATTACTACATAAAGCGAAAACAGCCTTTCTTCCTTGATTGTCTAACATTTTTGTGTATGTAAAACTACCATTTAAATTAAAAAGGATAACAAATATACAAAACTGTCACATATATCAATTTGGTTGTTATTCAAAACCAATTGTTCTTGACTTTTTACACTACCTCTATTTCTTAACACTACTACTTATTCAAGTTTGCCATTAATAAGTTTAGAAACGTATTTCTGTGCTAACATGAATTATGATGAGTTTATTTTTCCTATATGTAGGTGAATTCGAAGTTGGTATATTGCTACATTGTGTACGAAGGTGGGCTAAATTGATTATTTCAAAATAAAAAAAGACATATGTTTTTTCCAGTTGTGAATATATTGGTGTTCGAAGACTTGCATAGGACCAATTGGTGGCCTTCGGCAGTTTTCTGATCTATTGTCGGGTTGTTGTCTCTTTGACACATTCCCAATTTCGATTCTCAATTATATTTGACGTTTGGTTCAGCCGGAAATGAAGATTACGTGCATAAAAAGGAGACCACTGACCGCGTTAAACAAGAGACTGCTGGATAAGTTAAAATGAAAAATAGAAAAGAATCGTTTGAGTAGGTCTGAATGATAATAACATTTCTTTTTTAAATTGACTTTTAGATAATGAGGCATATTCCGACTAATTTTCTACAATGATTACTAGAAGTTATTATTAAGACATATTCGACCCCTTGAAAAAAATATACAAATTCAAATCGATCAATGAAATAATACTTTTCGAATGTTAAAAAACGTACTCTGTTTGATATCTAAATGTTCAGGTGGCTCATTTGAACTGTTCTCTAAAAAGTTGTACAACAAAAGAAGATTGCAATAATATTTAGGACCATCAGTAGTCTTACTAATGCATCTTCATTTTCAAGATTGTCGCAAAATGTCTACTAAAGTTGTGTGCACACATAAGGCTGTATTTATATTCTATTTAACAAACAAAACAGTGCTAAAATTTATTTTTTTTTTTTATCCATTATTGTATGTGTATGCCAGATACGTCACATGGACAAACGAACGGGGCAGTATTCAAACATAAATAAATTAACTTCACTTTTGAATGATAGTACAGTATACAGTTCTATTCTTTTATATTGAACCACCTCGATGGTCTCGTGGTAGCATTTCACCTCGAGTGCGCGAGATTGTTTGTTCAATTTCCTACCAGATCAAACAAAAGACTTCAAAATGTGACATTGCTGATTCTGCGCAAAGCACGTAGGTGTATATGAGTAAAAACAAAGACCCATCTCTTCGGAATCGGAATAATGTTTCCGGATAAGGTGACATGTTACCCTGATGACGGTTACCATGTGAACTAGCATGTTAAAGTCCGTCTTCTACAAAGATTTTTTTTAATTTCCTTTCATGTCTTAGTCCAGAACATGTATTTAATTTCCCACTGAACGTTACACATCTGTCCATCCATCTCATTCTATCACTTTTAAAGTTTCGTATACGTTGTTATCCTCCCTTTCATTCCAGGAAGTGGAATTAAGAAATATGGACCATATGGGTTTTAATTTAAATCAAGTGTTTGAAATTGCTGGAGATTACCATTTAAATATACTGAATAAAGTTAAATTATAAAAATAAAGTTAAATTGTTCAAAATCTAACTGTCCTTCATTGAATTGTTTGTCCATTTGTTAATTACGATTTTATTCTTTTATTTCACTATTTAAACATACGTTGGTTTCTGTGTCAATTGACGACTGATTTTATATCAAATGAATGGACTGAGACCCATGCAAAGCATGATTAATTGAAATGAAATATATTTAACCAATATATTATGTAAAATAACTGTTGAAATAAAACGATATTAGCATAACGAAATATTAAAAGTAATTAAAATATTCGATTACACCCACTACGAGCGAACAAATTTGATACTTCCGTCAGCTCTTCATTGTCGATGCAAATGTAATTCCCTCTCGTATCTCTTATTACAACTTCAATTTAGTAATTTGCAAATAGACTATTTATATAGATTAGACCGTTGGTTTTCCCGTTTGAATGGTTTTACACTAGTAATTTTGGGGCCCTTTATAGCTTGTTGTTCGGTGTGAGCCAAGGCTCCGTGTTGAAGGCCGTACTTTAACCTATAATGGTTTACTTTTTAAATTGTTATTTGTATGGAGAGTTGTCTCATTGGCACTCACACCACATCTTCCTATATCTATTTGTTAATAACAAATCAAGTTATGCGTCATCAAAATCAATCTGATGGATTTGTACATTTTTTGTAACCGTATTATCAGTATACCTTGTGCAGGTAGGTTTGATATATATATATATATATTGTGCTTTTCATATGTGTATTTATGCTCTATAACAAATTATAATTTGAAATATTATTGTTTTTTAAATCAAATTTGTATCAATCTGGTTGTATAACCTGTAAACATAAATGTTTATATTGTACCGTGTGATCCGCATGACAATTTAATTACAATGATGTAAATGGTCGCAAATATCAGTTTATCTGACTCCGCTACGCGTGACTAGTACAGTTGAATTGTGACCGTCAAATTGCGAATTGATGGTGGTAACTCTACCACTACATTACTGTTATTATTAATTCTTAGATGACAGAAACATATCCACAACAGGATTGTTTAAATAATTTTTCTTCCTATATTTAATGTGCCTAAAAATATATATCACATGTAACATAGCTTAAGGATGTACTTAGGTGATCTAAGGTAAAATGAAATAAATCAAGAATTCAAAAATGATATTTTAAGCTGAAAGAGTATAAGTTAAGGAACAAAATATGTTAAAAATAGTGATAGGTCATGGAGCTCCTTTACGAGATATTTGAATTATAAATATGGCGGGAAAAGACTGACTCTAACTTTTACCTTATATTTGCATTGGTATTATTTGGGTATCAAATCAAAAGAAAGAAAATCATTGCATTGTACTAACATTTTTATATATGGTAGTCAGAAAACTAGGTTAAAGAACAAAAAGATAAGTATGGTCTTATATCATGTATATACACAATCCTCGTTTAAAATTATTGTGTGGACAAAATACACTTCTGGCGTATTAAAATTTTGAACTTGTTGCCTTTTGTTGGCTGTTGTTCGTGTGATTCTTTGTCAATTGTGTCTCCAATTTATTTATATTGTAGTCCTGTGTTGTCATTTTGATGTTATATTTCACATGGCCATAAAAGTGCGAGGTTTGGCATGCCACAAAACCAGGTTCAACCCACCATTTTTTCCTTTAAAAATGCCCTGTACCAAGTCAGGAATATGGTCATTGTTATATTATAGTTCGTTTCTGTGTGTATTACATTATAACGTTGTGTCGTTTGTTTTCTCTTATTTTTGAGTGTAAATTCACATTGCGATAAGACGTGTCACGGTACTTGTCTATCCCAAATTCATGTATTTGGTTTTGATGTTATATATATTATTCTCGTGGGATTTTGTCTATGTGTGTTACATTTTAGTGTTATGTCGTTGTTCTCCTCTTATATTTAATGCGTTTCCCTCGGATTTAGTTTGTTATCCCGATTTTGTTTTTTGTCCATGGATTTATGAGTTTTGAACAGCGGTATACTACTGTTGCCTTTAATTATCTTATTATTTTAGTTCAATTTCGCCAACGTTGAGCTCGGATATGAATATTTCATTCAAAAGTGATATTGAGTCGTCATCTGATTTCTCATCGTTTTCTGTGGATAAAGAAAGAGAAGTAGAAGTACTCCATATGAAAATAAATATAGATGCAAAGAATCACGAAAGAGAAAGGGAAAGCATACACAGGGGAAAAGATGGACAAATAGAAAAACTTTAATCGGAAAACAATGATTTAAAAGAAGAGATGGAAAGCATTACCGATAAAATTAAACAGTTAGATTTGGCTAACAGCAGAAAAGATCAAGAGATTGAGGACAGTAAATTGCGTGAAAAAGAATTAAAGAAGGACATTCAAAGACTAGAAAAAGAGTCCATCGTTCAAAAAGTACAGAAAAAAGAAATAAAACGTCTAAAGGATGAACTAACGCAAGTTCGACTTGACCTGCAGCAAATGAAATTGGAAAAAGACGAATTACAAGTTCTGCTTAAAACACACATTGAAGAGCAAAAAACTCGCGACAATGAAATGATGGAGAGCTTGAAAATGCAACAAAGGGAAGAACTAAAAGATATTCGAAAAGGAATTTAAGGAACTAAGAGAAGGTCTGGTCAATGAGGTCGTTGCTGGGGTAACAGCTGCAGTCATAAATCCTGGAAGTGACATTACACCGAAATCAAAAATGGAGACAGTTTGCAAGACCACATTATTCGATCCTAAAATTTAAGATGAAACAGCATTCAAACAACAATGTTCAATGATATGTTTAAAAGCTTTCTTATACATGTTATATTTCATACTTTAAAAAAAATACCTCGCCCGAAAAAATATTACAATACGATAGAACAGTATTTAAACAAAAACATAAACAGAAATGTTTTTGAATTTGCTTAAATTGCATATCTGTATTCACTTATAGTATGGACATTTTTCCTTCAAACTGTCATTGGTTTAAAATATAAACAATCAATGTTATATTTTAAACAATCACCTTACCATCATTCAATTGCCACTTTATCTTTCATGTATTTTTAACACGGTGAATAAATATGTAAAACATTGATTGAATAACAACTTTTCATCTAAATGTATGAAATTGTAAAATTTAGCAGCTTTCACAGGAGAAGGTTTTTACAGCATTTACTTCCACCATTATGTTCATAAAAAATGCCTGTACTAAATAAGAAATATAACAGCTGTTTTCCAATCGCTTGATGTGTTAAAGATTTTTTATTTTGCCATTTGATAAGAGACTCTACGATTTGAATTTTCCTCGTAGTCAGCATTTTTTGTTATCTTTATTTTTTAAATATTCTTTATGGTTTCCCTATAAACAATGTATAATTGTGTAATCATGTCTAATAGTTACATTTAATGAAACCGTTAAATTATAATTATGCTATAAGTAATTATTTCATATTATTTCCCAAAGTTCCATTGAAGTTACTAGACCGAACAGGTCCACAAATGTACACTTACAAACTGAAGCGATTTTTTTTTTAAATAACCTTCCACAAATCAATACTAGTATAGGATGGTACAGTCCTTGGATGGTGTAAACTTTCCTCTAATACCATACACCATTACACCATTCAACATACGCATTACACCATACCCAATAACACCATACACCCTGTGTCATTAAACCATACACGTTACAATTTTGCACCATACTGCTTGCTCATTCTGTCTACACCATCAGAAATGACCCATAATGCAATTTAATTTCAATGAAAGCTGGCAGCTACAAAATTATTCATTTATTTAAAAAAACGAATTTTGAACAAAATATTGTAAATCAGTGTATAAAATTAAAAATTAGTTCTTAACAATATTTTGCATTGTTTGAACTTTAATAACTACACTTTATATACACGTTACTCAATCGCACCATTCCTCATACACAATTACACCATCATAACACAATGAATCTTCTACCATTGCACCATATGTCAATCTCTATTTCACCATACACGTTGATTTGCAAGTTTACACCATCCAACGGCTGTATAAAAAAGACACTTTTATCCCTTGAAATTAATACAGAATATCAAAAATAATAAAATAAGACTATTTATTTAGACCTAAACGATTCATTCGTCTGGCACATCTATTTGAATGCTACCCTTCCTTAGCACCTGAGATCACCGCTAGGTTTTGGTGGAGTTCGTGTTGATTATTCTTTAGTTTTCTATGTTGTGTCATGTGTACTATTGTTCGTCTGTTTGTCTTTTTCATTTTTAGCCATGACGTTGTCAGTTTATTTTAGATTTATGAGTTTGACTGTACCTTTGGTATCTTTCGTCCCTCTTTTGCAAATTTTAACAGACATTTAAATTTGTTGTATTTTTAGGGATAAACCACAAACGTTTCTTTGATTTGAACAAGTACCAATATATTACTAAAAAATTAAGTGTTTTGAAATTGAATTGTAAAATCAAGTTTTATTGTGTGCTTGTCAATTGTTCTCAATTGAAAGTGAAATATAATTTATTTAAACAATATCTTATGTTAAATAATTGTTAAAATCCAAAATTATTTCATAACAAAAATTAAAAGATTAAAAGTAATTAATTTATTTGATAACAATTATTTCATTCGTATGTATTTGATATATCCGTTAGTTCTTTATTGGCAATGAAAATATATCTCTTATTACAGCGTCAATTTCGGAATTGGCACATAGACTTTTATATAAAAAGAAAGTATTATCAAATAACAAATCAAGTTACACCTCGTTCTAATCAATCAAGTGATATAATAATCGTATCGTCAGTATACCTTGGGAAGGTAGGTTATACATATTTTATCAACGTTGAGAACATGAATATAAATGTATCTTTTTTTCTGAAAAATCTGATTTAGAACACATATTTTGTAAACAAATTAAAATTTTTAGAATCAGGTTATAAAACCTTTAAATATTAATGGATAACGTTGTGTTGTGTGATCCGTTTTGTAATTCCATCACATTGATTTACGCCGGGCGCACATAATTGTTGGATTTTGTTTTACATTGATATTGTAGCATATAGATAAGATTAATTGAAATAAAGCATTTGTTGAAGTTGAGACAACATCTGTATATTTCCTTTTATAGGGTCTCAAATTTTTTTAGACACATCGATAATTAAATTATGATCATTTGTCTATTTTTGTAACATTCTTCTTTATTTTTTTTCAACACTCTTTAATAAATTTAAACTCAAAATCTGAACTAGTTTTTTTTCTTTAAATATTCAAATAGTAAAAAAAGTCTACAATTATTCGTTTTACTGACTCTGATGCTTGTCCTTAGTAAAGCTGCATTTGCGATAGTTAAATTTTCAATTGATGCCAACAACTTTTTAACTGATGTCATGACAATACTGTTATTCCTTAATTCTAAAAGGAGAAAGAAAACCCAATATCCGGGTTTTTGAAAAGGTTTTGAACATTTCTTTTCTTTTCTTTATTTTCTTTTCCGTTACAATATATGGCTTATTTTTACGTTGGGTAGTATGACTCGCTGAAATTTGGATTACTGTTTGAAAGGACATCGTCAATAATTTCAAACGTGAGATTACTGAATTACAATATTTAATTTCGTTTTACTTTTGTTTAGGGTTTGCTTTGAATTTGTGATTTTATACCGACTGTCTAAATGTCTAGCATAAATTTGGCGTCGGTGTGTTTTTTGGCATTTTTCATGAATTGCAGTGCAAAATTTTGTTAATGTGTGAAAAAAAGACAATGTTATTACCTACGATTGAAATTTGTGTATAAGAAATTATTTTTTTTATCAGGAGGTAAGGTCGATTTTTCAATTGATCATGTTAAAAAGAAGTGCAATATCGTATGAACTTTATGCGCCAAAACCGGTAATAGTGGCCGTCTTCACCTTGTAGTGAGATAAGTGTGGTTTTTTTTTTGCTGTGTGCTGAAGACCTGATGGTGATTTTTCTTTTTTCTCTTTATATTTTTTTCCGTGCATGTGCTGTTTTGGTGTCAAGAATGGGTACCCAATATCCTTTTTAGAGTTTTAAAACAATCAAAACTCTTTTTTTTGCTACATGTAATTGCAGTTTGAAGATATTAAAGTAGATCTTTAGAATATTAGTGACGCATGTGATTAAACTGATGGTTCAAAAGAAAATGCATTTTTATCATTTTTGTTTCTAGATGAATCACGCTATTTCTTTATCAAGATCTGAAAAAAAGACATTTCTTTCTTTTAATACACTATACTTTTTACTCATTTATGCTCTGATGTTCATATAGATTAAAAGCATAAAAGAGTAAAATTTATCAAATTGATGTCACCATTCCGTCCTATTATCATATACCTTGACATCACCAAATTGGGAAATTTACTTGCCATGCTAACACAATGAGCATCATGCTTAGCAGGATCTGCTTTCTCTTCAAGAGATCGCAATAAGGTTTTGGTTTGTTTGTTTTGCTCAGTGTTTAGTGATTTATGTACAGTTTAAAGACTGGATTTGTTTGTTTTTTGTCATGGTGGTATCAGATTTTGTTTTACTTGTAATATTTGAGTGATTATTTGGTATTATCTAATGTTGTTATGTATTTGTTAATCAAGCAAAGAGCTAGTTCTTTTGATTTTATAAATCATAAACTTTCTTTACGGCTATTAAATTACTACTTCCGGGTCGACGAAACAGTTATAGAATTTACAATAACTATTGAATACACAACAAAGCCAAGGTGTGATTTAATTACAAACATCGAATAATTTGAATTAAACAGCTACCTTCAAAAATAGTTATTAGTAAAATTCTCCATATTGATATATTATATTACTTTGTTCTGGTGAAAGGAATCGTGAACGCTTGTAAAAACATTGTTCATAATAACAATTATCTTGTGTGAAATCTTTTGATTGTGGAAATCCTGAGTTATGATTATTTGGGACCAAATGCACATTTGAAAAATGTATTTAGAATTAATGCCAATTTGATTTATAGTATTTTTTTCTCGATTTGCTCGCTCCAATATTGTGGAAACTAACCTAAGGAATACGGCCATACCGTTATGATCTTCTGAATAAGCACTCAATGTCAAAGAGGGACGAAAGATACCATAGGGAGAGTCAAACTCATAGATCGTAAATAAACTGACAACGTCATGGCTAAAAATAAAAAGACAAACAGAAAAACAATAATACAAGACACAACATAGAAAATTAAAAACTAAGCAACACGAATTCAACCACAATCTGGGGTTGATCTGAGGTGCTTCGGAAGGGTAGGCAGATTCGGCCACCAATGTGGCATCCGTCGTGTTGCTCATGTTATTAGAAACCCAGTAAATAGTCTAATTCGGTAGGTCATATTCGTGGTGAAAGGGAAGTGGATTGTAGTTTCGACATTAAAAACATATCCGATATCATCTGTGAAACTATTACTAGTATTCCATATCGGTCAATAAACTCATGATGGGGTCCGTAACATTTATGAAGGGAAATACAAGCCCGGGTATATCGTATAAATTTGGAAATATACACTACGTATGCAGGCGCTGGTCGAATGTTGCTACATAAAATTAAGTTTTGATATACCAATTCTTAAAAAAAGGATATTATTACAGCCAGTCATATGTTTTTATCTGTAAAAGGTTTGCAGTAAGTTGTGATACAAAATTCCTGACAAAATCAATCAGTGAAAAATATTTCATTTAAATTTAAAGCGCTACTTCAAACAGAGGAATAACGGACAAGTTTGGCAATAAACATAACACCAGAATGTACTAAACAACACAACCCGCTCAAAAATATCATAAAGTATCAATAAGGAACGATTAATCGTATGTTATGTCGTAATTAACATTTTTCGAATGACTATGTAATTCAAAACGAAGAAATCTGATTTACAAGATTACTCGTATATATTGTAGTGTCGAGAGTAGCAAAGAAATAACTGTCGAGAATTGGTATCAATAATAAACCAATATCTCTATTCTTGTTGATGCTTTATACCAAACTTGAATAGAAATTGTTAAATGGTAGCAAAACAAATAGTTAAAAAGACAGAAAGAATAGCATGGGTTTATATACAAAATCCTCAATCTCCTATTTCATTTAACCTTATTATCTTATTATTTAGTTCAAGTGTGCCAATGTTGAGCTAGGCAATGGATATTGAATCCAAAAAGGATATAGAATCGTCATCTGATTTCTGGTCATCTGCTGTGGATAACGACAGAGAAGTGGAATTTCTTCGTATGAAATTAGATATAGATGCAAAAAATCATGAAAGAGAAAGGGAAAGCATACGTAGAGAGAAAGGTGGACAAATAGAAAAACTTAAGTTGGAAAACGATGATTTAAAAGAAGAGATGGGAAGCATAACCGATAAAATCAAACAGTTAGATTTGGCGAACAGTAGAAAAGATAAAGAGATTGAAGACAACAAATTTCGTGAAAAAGAACTAGAGAAGGAAATTCAAAGATTAGAAAAAGAGTCCATCATACAAGAAGTACAGAAAAAAGAAATCAAACGTCTAAAGGATGAGTTAACGCAAGTTCGTCTTGACCTGCAGCAAATGAAATTGGAGAAGGACGAAGTACAAGTTTTGCTTAAAAAACATATTGAAGAGCAAAAGACTCGTGACAGTAAAATGATGGAGAGCTTAAAAATGCAACAAAAGAAAGAAATAAAAGATTTCCGAAAAGGTTTTGAAAATGAGTTTAAGGAACTTCGAAAAGGTTTGGTCAATGAAGTAGTTGCTGGAGTTACAGCTGTTATAACAAATCCTGGAAGTGACAGCAGACCGAATTCCAAACAGAATACAGTTTGCAAGACCACATTATTCGATCCAAAAATTTAAGACTAACACGTAACAGCATTCAAACAACAATGTTAAAAACATGTTTAAAAGCTTTCTTATATTTCATAATTTTAAAATTACTTTGCCCAAAAGAATATTATATTAAGAGGAAAAGTATTTAAACAGACACATAGATAAAATGTTTTTGAATTTGCTTTCATTGCATATCTGTATTACCTTATATCATGGACGTATTTTCCTTCAAATTGTCATTGATTTAGAATATGTAAAATCAAGGTTATATTTTAAACAATCACCTTTCCACTTAATCTATCATATAGTTTTAACACGGTGAATAAATATGTAAAGCATCGATTGTATAACAATTTTTCAAGTAAATATTTGAAATATAAAAATAAAGCAGCTTTCATAAAAGATGGTTTTTACTGCATTTACTTCCAACATTATGTACATGAAAATAATGCCAGTACTAAATCAGGAATTAACTATATCGAAAAAGTCCACAAATGAACATTCACAAACTGAAGCGAACAATTTTAAAATATTCTTCCACAAATTAATACTGATATTAAGGGACAGTCCTTGGGTGGTGTAAACCTTCCTCTATTGCCATTCGCCATTACACCTTACACCCTGTCCCAATACACCATACACGTTACACCTAATTTATACATTATATTTCCACCATCCGAAATTACCCATAATGCAATTTAATTTCAAAGAATTCTTGCAACTTCAAAATTATTTATTTGAAAAAAAAACGAATTTTGATCACAATATTGTAAATCAATGTATAAAATTAAAAATCATAGGTCTAAACTTTGACAACCACACTTTATATACACCATACACAGTTACACCATTCCTCACAAACCATTACAACATTCCCCTTACAACATACATCATAGCACTATACACCTTCTACCATTGCACCATATGCCATACACCATTACACAATACACGTTTTGTGGATGAATAAAACAGACATTTTAATACCTTGAAATATATACAGATAATAAAAAATAATGAAATAACACTATTAAGATGTAAACCAATTTATAAAGCTTGCACATGTATTTGAATGTTATGTTGCACATTTTAACAGGCATTTTGTTGTTTTTAGAGATAAACCACAAAAGTGTCTTCGATTTGAACTAGGACCAATAGAGTACATAGTATCAGTCCCAGATTTTAGATATTTCCAATGACATCGAGATTCGTCAGAAGCCTTACTTTGACAAACAAAATAAGAAATTATATAGTTTTACAGTTTTTCACAAAATGTCTAAAATTATTGGCACATGAATGCTCTTGGTAATGCTATAGTTCATTTCTCACCACGAAAACACTGTGTTTGAAAGTATAATTGTAAGTAAAATTTACCATCATTACATGCGTATGACGTCACATCACATGTCAGAGAGACCGTATGAAACAAATGAATGTTAACCTCAATTTTGGAAGATAGTAATTATAGTACATTAGCTACTTTCCCCCGACATTTATAAGTAAAAACAATTACAGCTTGTCGACTCACAGTCAAAATGATGTATATCGGTAGGGTGACATGTATTCTTGCTGACAGTTACCCTTACTGTGGAACCAGAACGTTAAACATCCTACTAAAAGTATTCATATTTAAAAGATATCAATATGGATTCTATCTTACATTAAGTGTTTCGAAATTGCTGAAAACTAAATAAGAATAATTTGTAAAAAATAAATTAAAATGTGTGCTTGTCAATTATTCAAAATTTAACAATGGTGTCCTTCAATGAATCTATATGTCAATCGCAATTTGATTTTATATTTACGATTCTTTAACACAAGCTGTCTTCCTTTGTCAATTAAAGACTGATTTTACCGAGAATTTAATGGGCTGCTACCCATGCAAATCATGATACGTTTAAAGTGAAATATAGGCTGTATAGCCTATACATGCAATACATTAGGTACAATATCTGTAGAAATCAAACGATTTTAACATAACAAAAGATTAATAGTAATTAAAATATTGGATTACAATCATTACGCTCGTATGAATTTGATATATCCGTTAACTCTTCATTGTCAATGAAAATGTATGTCCTTCTCGTATCTCTTATTACAGCGTCAATTTCGGTATTGGCACATAGACTTTAATATAAATCGAAAATATTATCGAATAACAAATCAAGGTATGCCTCATTATAATCAATCAAATGACATAATAATTGTATCGTGAGTATACCTTGTGAAGGTAGGTTGGATATATCTCTTGTGCTTTACATATTTTTGAAATGTTGAGAATATAAATGTAAGTGTATCTTTTGTCTGTAAAATCTAATGTAGAATAATATTTTTTAAACTAAATTAAATATTTTAGAATCTAGTTATATAACTTTTAAAGATGAATGTATAATTTTTTATCGTGTTATCCATATTGTTATTCCATCACATTGATTACACCAGGACATTCTGATTTTGCTTTACATTTTTATTGAATTATATGAATACGAATAATATAAATACAGCGTTTGTTTAGTTAGATAGTACTTTGCCATTGTACGGTCTAAGTTTAGAAAAATCTGTATACTTTCCTTTTATAAGTTATCTAAGTTGGTTTAGTACATAACTAAACGACACATCGATAAAATTATGATCATTTGTCAATTTTTGTAACATTCTCTTTTATTTTTTCAACCCTCTTCAATCAATTAAAACTAATGATTTAAAATAGGTATTCTTTTTTTCTTCAAATATTCAAATAGTGAAAGAGTTTTTAAATATATGTTTAACTGAATTTAGTTGATCCTCATCCTAAGTAAAGCTGCATTTGTGACCGTCAAATTGTCAAGTGATGACAGCAACTCTTTAACCAATGTCATGCCAGAACTGTTATTGTTTAATTCTAAAAGTTGAAAGAAAATCCCAATATCCGGGTTTTTAAAATAGTTTTAACATTTCTTTTCTTTATTTTATTTTCCTTCAAAAGATATCGCTTATCAGAAGAAATCATATATACTTGTGTATTCATTTTATGGATGTGACATTTTATGGAACTCTTTCACATTGGCTAGTATGACTCGCTGAAATGTGGATTTCTAATCGAAGGGACATCGTCAATAATTTCAAACATGATATAACAGAATTACAATGTTTAATTTCGTTTTCTTCCTTTTGTGTAGAGTTCGTTTGCAATTAATGATATTAATATCGACTGTTTGTTGAAATATGAAAACAAAACACCCGATAAATATGTTGTAAATCAAAATGTCTAGTATGGGAGCGTCTTCGGTGTACTTTTTTGGCATCCTTATTGAATTTCACAGTGCAAACTGTTTTAAGAATGTTATGCTCCAAAACTGGTTCCAGGGGACTTCTTCAACTTGTAGTGAGATAAGTGGGTTTTTTTTGCTCTGTGCTGAAGGCCTCATGGTGATATTTCTTTTTCCTCTTTATATCTTTTGCCGTGCATGCACTGTTTTTGTGTCATAAATTGGTATCCAATATCCTTTCTAGAGTTTAAAAACAATCAAATCTTTTTTTCGTATTTTTACTACATGTAATTGCAGTGATTGGTTCAAAGATTTAAAAGCATATCTTTAAAATATTAGGGATTCATGTGATTTAACTGCTTGTTGATAACAAAATGCATTTTTATCATTTTTTTAATAGATGAATCAAGCTATTTCTTTATCAAGATCTGCAAAAAATGACATTCCTTCCTTTTAATACACTATACTTTTAAAACATTTATGCTCTGCAGTTCACACAGATCAAAAGCATAATTAGTTATCAAAGGTACCAGGATTATAATTAAGTACGCCAGACGCGCGTTTCGTCTACATAAGACTCATCAGTAACGCTCATATCAAAATATTTATAAAACCAAATAAGTACAAAAAAACTTGTGCTAAATACGGCTAAGATAATCTATGCCTGGGATAAGCAAATCCTTAGTTTTTCGAAAAATTCAAAGTTTTGTAAACAGGAAATTTATAAAAATGACCACAAAATTTTGATAATCGTGTCATTACCGAAGTGTTGACTACTGTAAAAGACTAAAAATTATCCAATTGATGTCACTATCCAGTCCTCTTATAATCAAATAGGGAAATTTACTTGCCAAGGGGCAGAATCTGTTTTCTCTTCAAGAGATCACACTGAGGTTTTGGTGTGTGTGGTTTTTTTGTTGTTGCTATTTCTTTAGTGATCTATGTACAACTTTAAAGTCTGGCTTTGTTTGTTTGTTTTGTCATGGTGCCGTCGTTGTTTGTTCTACTTGTGATATTTTAGTGATTCTTTGGTATTTCAGATATATATTAGTATTTTTTAATCATGCAAAGAGCTAATTCTTTTGATTTTAAATATCATAAACTTTCTTTACGGCTATTAAATTACTACTTCCTGGTCGACGAAAAAATTAAAGAGTTAACAATAACTATTGAATAAACAACAAAGCCAAAGTGCGCTTTAAATTTCAGACATAGATTAATCTGAATTAAACAGTTTGCTATACAAATATAGTTTTGAACAAAATTCTCTACATTCTATTACTTTGTTCTGGTGAAAAGAGTCGTGACCATTTGCAAATTACATACGTTCATAATAACATGAATCTTGTGCGAAATCTATTAATAGTGGAAATTCGGTTATGTCATTGGGGTCAAATACTAATTTGAAAAATATATTGTTATACTAAGGCCAATTTAATACTTAACTTTTTTTTCGATTTGCTCGCTCCATTATTGTAGAAACTAACCTAAAAAATATATCCATACCGTTATGACTTTCTGAATTAGCAATCAATTTCAATTTAGGCGACAGTAGTCTACAAATTTCCAACTGCCGTAAAACAATTTATAGAGACAAATTAATTAGCAAACAAAAACTGAGCGTATAAAATAATGAAGAATGAAAAACAACAAGTTTAATAATTTATTACGTCCGAAGCACTTTTCTGGATTTACCTCCATCAGGAACGCTAATAGCCAAACATTTGAAATCCGAAGATGATATAGCGGGGGCGTCGACAGGGTAAGTGCAGGTTGAAGAGATCTCGCAGTTACAGAAAGCTATCTAAATTAACTATCAAACAAATGGGAGGTTTGTCTAGCTAAAAAAACAGGTTTAATCCCACCCTTACTTTGGACAATGTCTGAACCAAGTCAAGAATATGATAGTTGTTTTTCATTCGTTTCATTGGTTGATAGAGTCTAACTTTTTTTTTAGTCAGTTTTAATTAACTTACAATTTTCCTTGGATTTCGGTGTTTTAGTTAATACATTTTTTTCATGCCATGGTTCGTTTTGAACATAAACCTTATTCTGACTACAATGTCAATAAGTACATTTCCAACAGGTTAAACATAAAGACGTCATCAACAGTCTGATAACCTTGTGCACTGCAAGAATTTAAATATCGAGTGGATGTATGATCATAAGTGTTGTTAAGAATTTAAAATAAAATCATAGTTATGTCCAATAAACATGATAAACGTAGACTTCATTTAAGATATTGCCGCAATACTTAAGTGACAACTTTGTCAGAATTACCTTATTGGAAGGAACAATAAGTTTTTCCTTAATTTACGAGCACAATTAATATGCTAATATGCTTGGTCTACATGGCATTTTGTTCTTCTTTCTTAAATATTTGTTTGTTTTTATAGTGATTAAGATTATAACACAAGGTTGACTGCTGCATGTGCTGTATCCCTAATTTTTTTAAAAAACATTTTTACCTATTATGTCTGTTTGTTTTATTCACACATCGTTGTCAATATAATGGAATTTGATGCTACTGTTATACAAGTGGAATGTTAAGCTAGCTTTTAAACGTGGTATAATTCACCATTTGTACATCAGAAAATGTCTTTCCAAGTTAGGAATATGACTGTTGTTATACATTATTTTTATGGGTTTTAGCTTTTGATTTGCCATTTGATTAGAGACTTTCCTTTTTAAATTTTCTTCGGGGTTCAGTATTTTTGTGAATTTACTTTTTTAATAACGTAGCATTATTAGAATTAGGATTTGATATACCATTTCCTATTACATGGATAATATTTCTACAAGTACAGCCAAACCTATGTTTTTATCTGTGAAAGGCTTGCAGTAATTTGTGATACGAAATTTTGGCTAAATTATTTATCCGTCAATCATTTTTCATTAAAATCTAAACGCTATTCAAACACAGTAATAACGATAGAGTTTGGTAATACATACAACACAAGGGGTACCAAAGAACACCACGACCTAAAAGAAGATCATAAATTAACGATAATTGTCGTCTGCAATGTCGTAGTAAAGATTTGTCGAAGGACCTTTTAATTCAAAACGTAGAAGTCTGATTTAGAAGATTGCTCGTGTAAATTGTAGTGTCGAGAGTGGAAAAAAAATAACTGTAACCAGAATCGTACGAAGTATCAAATAAACTCATCATAGATACCAGGATTAGAATTATGTATTTGCGCCAGACGTGCGTGTCATCTACAAAAGACTCATCAGTTACGCTCGAATATTAATATTTTTTTATTTAAAAGCCAAATAAAGTGCGAAAAGCACGTTACTCAATAAAAACATTCAAGCGTTGTGATCACTTATAAACCAATATGTTCATTCTTTTTGTATGATTTATAACAAACTGTAACAGAAAGTGTTTAATGTTAGCAAAACAATAGTTTAAAAGACAGAAAGATAAGTATGGATGCATTTACAAAATCCTCAACCTCATATATTTCATTTAACTTAATTATTTTATTATTTTAGTCTATCTTATTATTTTAGTTTAATTTTGCCAATGTTGAGCTCGGATATGGATATTTCATCCAAAAAGGATTTTGATTCGTCATCTGATTTCTGGTCGTCTACTGTGGATAAAGAAAGAGAGGTGGAAGTTCTACATATGAAAATAGATATAGATGCAAGGAATCATGAAAGAGAAAAGGAAAGCATACACAGAGAAAAAGATGGACAAATTGAAAAACTTAAATCGGAAAACGATCATTTGAAAGAAGAGATGGGAAGCATAACCGACAAAATCAAACAGTTAGATTTGGCTAACAGTAGAAAAGATAAAGAGATTGAGGAAAGTAAATTGCGTGAAAAAGAATTAAAGAAGGACATTCAAAGATTAGAAAAAGAGTCCATTTTACAAAAAGTACAGAAAAAAGAAATCAAACGTCTAAAGGATGAATTAGCGCAAGTTCGTCTTGACTTGCAGCAAATGAAATTGGAGAAGGACGAAGTACAAGTTCTGCTAAAAACACATATTGAAGAGCAAAAGACTCGCGACACTAAAATGATGGAGAGCTTAAAAATGCAACAAAGGGAAGAATTAAAAGATCTTAGAAAAGGTCTTGAAAGTGAATTCAAGGAACTTCGAAAAGGTTTGGTCAATGAGGTCGTTGCTGGGGTTGCAGCTGCAATCAAAAATCCTGAAAGTGACAACAGACCGAAATCAAAAATGCAGCAATGTAAGCCCACAGCATTTGATCCAAAAATTTAAAGATTAATAAGGAACACCATTCAAACAGCAATATTAAATGATATGTTTCAAGTTTTGATATATTTCATAAGCTAAATATCACTTACCCAAAAATATCTATTTAAAAAAGACATAACAGTTATTTTGTAATAAAAAAAAAATATAATATATTTTTGAATTTTCTTATATTTCCTATCTGTATTACAATTGTTTTAAGGACATATTTGCTTTCAATCCTGTCCTTGGTTTAAAACATGTATACAAAAGGTAACATTACAAAACCTTTCTGCTATTTGATTGCCGTTTCATCTAAATAAAGATTACAGATCAGACGACTATAATTGTATAGTAAAATATAAAACCGTGAACATGTGGAGCTAGTGAGATGAGAAATCTCGACCGTGTTGAATTGCAAGGATGACAACTGTCATTGTAAAATAAGAAGCACATTTTCAACATCAAATGAAGAGAAAGAATCTGCAAAGAAAGAAGATTGTAAGCGGTCATATGGAATGCCTCTCCTGTTGTGTATGAATCGTTCGATATTCATATACAGAACAAAGTAAAATTACAAAAAATACTGACTCCTAGGCAAATTCAAAAAGTTACTACCCTTATCCAATGACAAAATCAAAACCTCAAACAAAGCAAACGAATATATAACAAATGTCATATTCCTGGTACAGGCATTTTTTTATATAACATATGGTGATTTAATCCTGATTTTACAGCTAGCTGAACTTCTCAATTGTATGACAGTCGCATGAAATTCCACTATATTGACAACGATGTATGAACAAAACAAACAGACATCAACTTGAAGGTTGGTACCTATCAAAACGTTATAACCCGCTGCATTTTTTTGCGCCTGTCCTAAGTCAGGAATTTTATATTCAGTCGTTGTTCTGTTTCTCGTTTTTTTATATAGATTATACCGTTGGTTTTCTCGATTGAATGGTTTTACACTAGTCATTTATGTGACCCTTTATATCTTGCTGTTCGGTGTGAGCCAAGGCTCTCTGTCGAAGACCGTATTTAGACCTATAATGGTTTACTTTTACAAATTGTGACTTGGATGATAAGTTGTTTTATTAGCACTCATACCATATCTTCTTATATCTATTTTATAGGTATAATATAGTCACAACGTTGAAATTGAAAAAAGGAAACAACGGATAAATTAAATCCTATAACTATTTTAGTTTATATAAATACATCCCACTGTTGTATATGCGTATATAGACGCTCCATTGCCATGTGCCGTCAACGATTTATGACGTCGTGATTCAAGGAACTTAATGAAACACCAAAAAAAAATTGGATTAAAAACAAAATATGAAATGCAAAATGGCAATGCATAGTAAGCAATTTGAGATTTAATTTCAAGATGATGATTGGTTTTAGAGGTTGTAGATACAAAAGTGAAATATATCGTACCAAAGAAAAACCGACCGGACGAACAGACGGATTCCCATCAATATATATGTTCCGGACCATATGAGTATCTGGACCTTACGCGTATGGTCATGACCATATGGGTATACTCATATGGTCCGACCATACGCGTATGGTCGGACCATATGAGTATATACTCGTTTGGTTATAAACGGGCCGGACCATATGAGTATTTGGACCATATAGGTATTTTACAAATATGTACAAGAAACGTTGAAATTATACAATAAACTTTACCATAAAAAAACACAACCTTGGTAACATGACAATAGATTAATTTTATAATTCAAAGGGTACATGATTATACATAAACACTACATATTGAAGCCACAGTTACACGAGTTAGTTATCATCACTTATTGTGTTCTTGCAAATAGTTTTAGGATGGCATTTGCTACCACACGGTACCATTGCTTTTTTTCTGCATTTGCACGTTCTAGTGGTGCATAAACATTTGCAATTACACCGTTTGCTAGCAAGGGAAAAGCTAGCCTTCTTAGCAGCTGCGTGCAGAGATATTGAGGTTGTGGACCACTCTGATGTGTCTACGGTGTTATGCAGAAGTTCTAGATCACCAATATCATAATAAGATTGCAATATACCATATTGACAGGACAACTTAAATAAAGTTTGGTCTTTGCCGGTGACGTCATCTACTTTGCATAATAAACGTGGAAAATCACCAGACGCCCTATCAACTACCGGTATACGCACAGTAACAAAACAGCCTTTTACGATATGGGCATTCGATTTTGTCATCTTCTTATTGTACTTACGCATGGTGTTTTGAACAGAGTGTTTATAATTTTTCTCCACTATTTGCCTTATTTTGTCATGTGTTGAGTCGACACTTGTCAACGACAATGTTTCTGATACTGTATCAGTTTCTTCTGTCAAAAGATCATGCAGGATTATGCAATCAATATCTGCCTCTATATCAATCCGCCTACGTTTTGCAACAGAATCATGATCCGTCTGTGAGTCATTGTCCGTCTGTGAGTCTATGTCTGTATGTGCGTCATTATCCGTCTGTGAATCATTGTCTATCTGTGAGTCTATGTCTGTATGTGCGTCAATGTCGTGCTGTGAATCATTGTCCGTCTGTAGGTCTATGTCAGTCTGTGAGTCATTGTCCGTCTGTAAGTCTATGTCGGTCTGTGAGTCAATGTCGGTCTGTGAATCGTTGTCCGTCTGTGAGTCTATGTCGGTCTGTGAATCGTTGTCTGTCTGTGAGTCAATGTCGGTCTGTGAACCGTTGTCCGTCTGTGAGTCTATGTCTGTTGGTATATCCTCGCTTATAAACATTTCAATTGCTTCTTCGTTGATAAATTCGTCAGTTGCGTTAGTTCCTACAAATACCCCATCGTTTGCCTTTTGACCAAAGACCGCCTCATATGGGGTTACCTTTATACTTGAATGATGTTGCGTTTTCAAAGAGTACTGCACTTCGTACAAATGTTCAAGCCAGCCAGAACCAGGGTTTTCAGATCTTTTTGCGGCAAGTAATCTATGTAATGAATTATGCACTTGCTCTACAAGACCTTGAGTACGAGGATGTCTAGGCTTACCAGTTATAATCTTGACATTTCCTCCGCGCCAAATCTTTATTGTTTCTCTTATAATATCATTGCAGAATTCACGACCATTGTCATGTTGTAAAATGAACGGAAGGCCAATGACAGAAAATACGTGTACCTTTAGATTATGTGCAACTTCAATGGCGGATTTACGTTCTTGTGACCAGAAAAAGTTAAATTTGGAAAAGTGATCTATGTAATGTCCAATCCAGCAAAATGGACCGTCAGGATCTGCACGCTTATCAACTAAATCCAACTGACCCGTATGCAAAAATATGTTTGGATGAAATCGGTTTTAACGGTGCTATGTTATTTTAGGTTTCTTACACGCACATTTTACACATCCTTTAATAAATTCCTTACAAAGGCTTCTCGGGACGCCGTAAAAAGTATCCTCAACATCTTTGAATAGTTTGTGATAACCTGTATGAGACCGAGTTCCTTCGTGAACTAGTTTGAAAGTCTTGAACATATTTTCGACTGACACTACACGACGCCAGTGTGCAAGAAGGCCAGGTCTCTCACATTCCTGAGGGGAAAAACGAAAGAAAGGTATAAGAAATAAGCTAGTAAGAGTTACAGAATGAATAAAACGATCATTGTTGAAGGCCTAAAAATTGCTAACTTCAACGTCATGCGGTCTCTGGTGGAGAGCTGTGTCATTGACAGTCATACCACATGCATATTCTGATTTTTGGAATAACATTTTTAACTAAAAAACGTCTATTTATTTTACAACTATTAAAAACCATATATACCTTACATTTTCCAAAAATGTGGGGGAATAAATATATATTTGTGATCTAGTAATCAAAGATACCCCAGTCTAGAACAAAGTTGACAGAATTTTGACTTGTAATTTTTGTTTTTTTCTTTATTTATTCCCAAAAACTTTTTATCAAAAGATAATAATTTTTCCTAGCCCCAGATTAGATATTTGTTTTTTTTGAACTCTATATTTCATAATACTTGGTTTTTTTTTATAATACATTAACTTTGCCATTGCTACAAATGGGGTTATGGTATTGTGTCCTAATCTCCTTCTGAACCACTTATCATGATTTAAAAAACTTTCTATGTGTATCTCATATTTGGTTTTGCGTTAAAATACTTTATGGAATCTAAAGTAAATATCTCTTTTAAAGATAATGGAAAACCAATCTTCTCTGAAAGTTATTTGTGTTTATTTTTAGACAACGTAACAAATGCATACTCTTCTCGATTTTTATGAATTTTCTTATAATAAAAGTTGTAGGTACAATATCATTACTGCAATACAAAAATTGGAAACTAAGCGAAATTATTTATCCCACAATGCATGACAACATGTGTTGTATTCCAGGAAATATACGTGTTCTCGATTGTTCGTTAAGACGTAGTCGTTCTTCATGCATTGTTAATCTCAATCGACTTATGACGTTCGAACAGCGCTATATTACTGTTGCCTTATTTACACATTTATTGGATTTGCCAAAATCTGCAATTAGAAAAACGCGTCAAACTTAAACTAACAATTAAATTTTCGCGGACATAAGTATACTAATTTTTTTTATACCTGAAAAGGGTAGTATTTACGAACGGACTTTGCCATTTGATAAGAGACTTTTCGTTTTGAATATTCCTAGGTAGTTTTGTTAATTTACTTTTTACTGTTCCCATTGCTTAATATCGTTTGGTTTTGTCAGTTTGTTTAGACTTCCCCTTTTTGAGCCAGTTTTTGTGTAATACTTGTTTTTGTGTACTACTTGTTTTTGTGTAATATTTGTTTTTAAATATTACCTGTTAGAAATATGATCAAAATATCCTTACACTGTGAGAATATAGATAAAATTAAACATACATATATTTTGTATAGAAAATGTGACTTTTCAATGGAATGAAATCGATTAACATATTTAAAACGCAGCTATGTTTAAATTTATTTTTAAAGTATTAGTTTACATATGTGTCTGATAGTATGCAGTCATTATTATTCAGTTTTAATCTTTTTTTGCTATCAGACATTGTCAATCTAAATAATTTAAAAAAAAAAAAAACAGTCATACAGGTACCACTCATATATCTTTTGAAAATCCTGCTTTTGTTTTTAATTTTACGCTGAAAGCATTATAGTATAAAGATAATTCGCTTGAGAACAGAATATTAAAGACAGACAATACAAGGAAATCTTATATCGAGGGTGTATATATTTGAACATATTACAAGTATATGGCACTTGTTATTTACAGTCCGCTTCTATTAATGTTGGCATTTACTTTTGTTGTGTTTTTTGTGGTTCTTTTATTACATTATTTTCCTCAAATAGTTTATGTGTTGTTTTCCTCTAATCGTTGATGTGTTTCCCTCGGTTTTATTTTTTTTACCCGGATTTGTTTTTGCTTAATCGAATTATGACTATTGATTAGCGGTATACTATTGTTGCCTCTAGCAACTACTTGTATTAAACTGGGTATAGAAACATTATACATTGTCTGGGTTTTTTTTTGGTAAACTCAATCAATTCGATATATATTTGCCAATACTCCTCTGTACTCCTGTTTAAGTTATCAAGTCTTTATATAATACAAATCATGTTCTAGTTGTTCATAAGGCAAAAACAACTAAGTCTATATCTTGGTTTTTTTTCTGAATGACCTTTACATGTTGGAGCCGTTTTTGTCTAAAAAAAAACACCACAGGAGTATATGTTAATACCTTGCCTTTCACGCTGTGTTTACTTTTTTGTAAACCCCGAATTCTAGGCTAAAATCCTACTTTGGCCTTTGTGACGTCTTTGATCACTGATGAAACGCTCATCTGTCGTACAAAGGTTTCATATTGGTATCTATGATGAGTTTATTGGCTAACATATTGAACGTCTTTACTATGTTACAAGTTGGTGTGATCAAAACTTCATGTTTCACGTGATACCAAACTCCAAGATAAATTCAAAAAAAGGAAGTCACTAAAAACTAACAAAATACAACGTTGTACTTACTTAACCAACTAAATGATAGAAAACAGGTGCCATACTCCTCACTTGGTACATTTTGAGAAGAAAATTGGTGGTGAAAACTGGTACTGTAACACAATTAATTAGGACCTGACTAGAAAGCACATACCAGAAAGTATATTTTACACAAAATAATTTTGAAACATGTAGAATATTTATGAAATTTATGAAAACTGAATGACTGGTGATCATTGTAAAACACTTTTTGAATTATTCTTTCAAATAATAAAACAATTGCATGATAATTTAACAGGAGGGTACATTTTGCATGTTTGTCAAATCTAAAATACCTGTTTTTGTACATTCGATATTCCAGGAACCAGTTCTTCCTTATATGTCATAAGGTATGTTCATTTTTTTAACACAATACACCATTAAGTGTTGCTTTGACATGTAATGATGTGAATTTTATTTAAATTCAAAAAAAAAAAAGAGCTGTGCCTGCTTGTAATTGAGGAATTTAACATGAAAAGCTATCGGACAATGAATTGGTTGTGGACTTTATGTTATCATGCTTTTATTAGTTGAGGCATTTAAGGTGGTACCTAACACTACAGTGAGATAACTCTGTAAAATCAGCAGAATGTTTTAATGACGTTGTGTTCATAGGGGAATATCAAGCTTCTCAATGATCAAAATAAGTGTTTGTCAAACTGCTATATAAACAGTGTATTTTTTCTGATTAAACGGTTGGTTCAAATTTTTTTGAAATTTTTATATTTTGTCAAAGGGTCAAAGTAAATAATTTGTCAAAATATTAAGAAAATAATACGAGCCAAATTAAATTTAGTTAAAGTGTTAGGTACCACCTTAAGAAATGCAAACTGTTATGAAATTTCAAAATTTTGTTCAAATGAAGGAACGTAGCTGAGTTGTCTTTCTAAGACGCTTCTTATCAAATTGGACATGAAAGATAACAATTTGTGTCTTAAACGCAGTTGAAAAGGAGGCAACTTCTTATTATCAAAACTTAAAAACGTGTACTTAACGTGTATTTTACTATTACTTTATCCATTTGCTTAAATCAAAAACTTCAACGACTTTAATCAAAACTTTCCTAAGGTTAATGAACTATCAACTCTTATTTTAACCCAAATCAGACCTACATTTTAAATCGTTTTCTTCATAATGGACATACGCTATAAGCTTCAAGATAATCGATCCACAATTCGCATTGCAGTTATTTACTTAGACAAATTCGGTCACTCACTTGTAAAATCAAAAACAAGTAGTGCTCCGTGCGTATAATCGACGGCAATGCATACATATTTATCTTAAGTGAACAAAATCCAAAAAATCAGTAATGAATAAATATTTATTTTATTGCACATTTGATATCCTCAAATTCTTCTCATCGAGAAGAAACATTTATCGCTTTGCACAATAAATGTAAACTATTTAAAATTTATACTTCTTATTACATACACAGGATGACAGCCTGCATTGGCTTTAGTCCAAATACGAAATAGGCAGATTATTTTAACATATTATGTAACTATTTGAATAAGGAAAAAAGAGTAGATGTTTTCAATATTTTCAATAGCAAATAAAAACTACGAATTTAATGTTGATAATAAAAATGATTTTTTTATATATATATTTCATGTTTGAGAAGTGATTTTTGTTATTTACATGTAACTATGGCTACACAAGGCACGCTGCAAATCGAATATTTGAAATCCAAGAATGTATTTGAACCTAGCCAATTGTCGAATTAGCTGAAATAAAAAAAGTAGCTAAATTCGCTCTTAATTATGCCGTCTTCGAAACCATCTTCTCGGGTTAACCATGTCCCATAAGGAAAGGAACCATTCCACGAATGGCGGTGTAAAAGTAGATAGTTCAGAAAATGAAATAAAACATTTGAAACGATAAAATATCACAATTGGCACAAATAAATCTCTTAGTATTATCGTTGTTGTAAATCTATAATATTGGGCTGTATAAGTACCGACTATCAGGTTGTCTGCATGTTGATATCGTAAAATAGCAGCTGCGAGACATAATATAAAGCTTTTTGTCGAGTAAGCGCAGCGAACGAGATCAAAAAGCCTTCATAATATGTCGAGCAGCTGATATTTTACAATATTAATATGCCGATATAATTGATTTATCGGGCTGTATTTGCGTCTTTTGGAAGTATTGTCTTAGTTTCACCAGCAACCGGAAGTTGACTTGATAAGTTCGGGTCAAACTTACCAACGTCGGTTCAAACATTATGACGTCGCTGATATGTCCGGGTCAAGGTTATTAAGGCCAGGTCAACGTATTGGCGTCACAAAGCCGTGATATGGAGTTTTATTAAGAGCTGAGCAGATTGATATAGACAGTTGGACGACCGATAATAATGTTTATCAAAATACTCAGTTTCAAGGAACGTGTCGTACAATGTATAACCAAAGTCCAAAATTAACAGATGACAGGAATACAAATGTGCCTGATATTGACATTGCATTTTGACGATCATCTATTGTTTTATAATCTTTCATCTGCAGGATTAAAACAGGTTGAACATAGGTTTTTATGAACTGTAAAATATTATTTACTGCAAAATTTTCTTTTCCAGTTATACTGACTGATGCAACAAAATTGAGTCCAAAATATATTTCTGATCCAAAAGCACTAAATAAAATCAAATAATGACTTAAATTCATTGGTGTTTCAGTAGTTTTTGAGTAATATTATCCTCTTACTTCAATAATGTGAAAGCATTTAATCAACACTTGGACGGCGTGCACAAAGTTGACGGCAACTGTTAAATGCGATTTTAAAAGTAGCTTTATACAACCGTGGTACACCTATATTTAAAATTGGAAAGTTTTTTTCATAATAAAATGAATAAAGCTAGCCATAAAATCCACATAATTAAAAAGGTTATGAAAATTAAACCTATAAAGTATGAAACGAACACGGAGAAAACGGCAAAAATGTAGGAAACTTGTAACATTAAATAAGCATAAAATAAATATTTTGACCTGAAATTTGTACAAATTAGACGTATTTTCCTGTATTTTCGTACAATAGATTTTTTCGAATTCGGACTATGGCGTCATACAAACTTCACAAATTTTTTTTATCAAAAGCGGCCATGGTTGATGCGTTTGGAATGTAGTTCGTTATGTGTAAGAAGTAGTAATTTGGAAGGATTAATACTAGAAAATGGAAGAATCGTTCAAACAAATTGTACTTGCTATTTTCTGATTTTGAAATAGACTTGATATTCATAATAAGCATTTAAAGGGGGTTAAAAGAATCCGCAAATTATGAATGATTCGATAGTCCAGACTGAACACCCATTCTTTTTAAATGTCCAGATATTATGTTACAGTTTAAAGAAATGACGTTTTAACGCTATTTTCTGAATAGGGTCCACGGCATAGTCGCTTATTATTTCCATAATATGCTCTTATCATAGTTTTTTTTTAGAGTTCCAGAAGGTGCATTTGCTGTGCTTTGTTGTACGAAAAAACGGAATATGTTGAACGCTTATGTTTAAAATTATGCTATAAACAATGTGTCCAGTGTTTTTGTTACGCTTTTGTTTTCTAGGGGTAAATGCCGACGTCGTAAATGATTTTAGTAGTTTGAAGACGTTAAGAAAAATAAAACTGTCGTTATATCATGGTCGTCTTCATTATCGTGGCTGTCGGAGAATATTTCTTTGAGTACGAGTATATATGCATAGAAGAGTATTTTCAATTACTGTGGGTTCAAGGTACAACTTTGTAGAAAACTACACTGTTGATGCAGCTGTTTGGTTCGAACAATCCAGTTTGTCATTATGGTGTAAAACTTCTTCAAAGTGTTTTTTAACAGAATTATAGAAAACAATTGCTACATTTGACGCTATAACTATTGTAGCAGCATAATAAGTAAGTCAAGATCCGTACAAATTTTTCCCTGAAGACATACAAAACACCATCATTTGAAATATCAGAAAACAGATAAAGAAACATTCGTAAATTATATGTATCTTTAAACTGTTTTTGTTTTCTGGACGAACTTCACATGTTAAATGATAGCTGACTTTCATTGCTAGATATGCAATGTTACATGGTGTAAAAAATACAATAAACAACATTTTTAAAATGAGATGTTTCCGTTTGGAATACGAACGTGTCCAAAAATGATGAAAACATGATAGTTATATAATCAAAACTAAATATATACAGATTGAATTTAGGAGAAAAGCTATTATTATTATCTGTACTATATCATACTTTAGCTGGAGACCGTTTAGACTTCCAGGACTTAATCTAATATACATTAGTACTACAATAATTCCAACGGCTGTTTTTAAAGCAACTATTGATGAAATGTGTCCATCTCGACTATGCCGTCTCCCGATGACATTTGAGATTACATTCCCTGCTGTAGTTGGAAAAACTATCCAGGAAAATATAAATGACCAAAAGCAGCATCTCCAGAAATGTTGTACATTATGCAAAAAAATATACCATTGCCAATCACTAATGAAAGGGTTTAGTAAATATTTTGTATAATATCAATATGTAATTTTAAAGATTTGCTAAGTTGGCGGATTTAATATTATGTTTCTATTTGGTGTATTGACATATCAATATAAAACAAAAATAATTTTAATCCGCCACAAAACTCGAACTCACAGATATATATATATATATGTACGTATAACTGTAATTAGATGTTTGCGTTTTCATAAAATATTCTGGTTTAAAATTTTATGTCTGAAAAATCGACATTTTGTTATTCTTATATCTAACAGACCTGCTTCTAAATGTGTTTCTGCGAATATTAGAATCATCAGTATTGATGATGTCTGTATCAGTTGTATCAGAAAGCTCATTTATAGAAATATTGACCGAATCATGTTCGTTTTCATGGTCCATTTCAAGGAATTATATTGGTGTAGCAACAATGTGATACAAAACAATTATTATGATGATTTGTCGTTTGCATCTGTACAAAAATATATAAATATATTGTGTAACTATTAATTTTTTTAATATATACACTAGTAATTTAGGAAATTTTCATATTTTCTAATATTTTGGCTCCGACAATCACTGAAGAGAAATTAATTGACGAAATTCGCATCTTGTACTTTAAATTAGTGTTGTGTTGGTAAATATTATATATTATATATCATGCATCATAATGGTATTTTACAGCTTTTATAAATCACTTACTATAAATAAAGTAATTCGCTGTTCCAAAGTCATATATCAATTGCGAGAAAACAAATCCGGGTTTTAAATTAAAACCGAGGGAAACACGTCACCTATAGGTAGCACGGTAGTATTTGCATTCCAGATTTTAGGTTGCCCTTTGTGTATCCTACTTACAGCCCTTGGATGGTGTAAACTTCCCCAAAAAACGTGTATGGTGTAATGGTGTATGGTGTATGGTGCAATGGTGTAAGGTGTATGGTGCTATGGTGTATGGTGTAAGGGGAATGGTGTAATGGTGTATGGGGAATGGTGTGATTGTGGAGCGTGTGATCGGGAATGGTGTGAATGATGGTGTACGACATTTCATTAGTTGAAAACAAAGTTTTTTTATTTTGTTTTTTCAAATTGTAAACATAAACAATAATAATAATCTTAATATTGGAAATTTAATTGCAATATGGGTAATTTCGGATCGTGTAGATAGAATGGGTAATGGTGTATGGTGTAATGTGTAAGGTGTATGGTGCAAAGGTGTAACGTGTATGGTGTAATGGTACAAGGTGTATGGTGTAATGGTGTATGGTGTATGGTGTTATGGTGTATGGTGTTAGTGGGAAGTTTACACCATCCAAGGACTGTAGGTCAATGTATCTGAACTTTGTGATTAGACTAAAACTACAGTATCAACTGAAAATACTTTCCAAAACAGAGGGATGAATCAAGTGTTGAAAAATATGAAATAATTTTACATACAGGTGAAAATGAATTTTTGAGATTTTTTTTTTAATTTTGTATTCACTGCATAATAAAAGACCGAAAAGCACTAGTGGCCTTAGGTTTTTGAAAATAGCAAAAAAAGAAAACGAGCATGATTCATATTTAAATTTATTTCTAATTGGTATAATGAAAGTACTTCTGTAAAAGAGGGACGAAAGATACCAAAGGGACAGTCAAACTCAGAAATCGAAAATAAACTGACAACGCCATGGCTAAAAATGAAAAAGACAAACAGACAAACAATAGTACACATGACACAACATAGAAAACTTAAGAATAAACAACATGAACCCCACCAAAAACTAGGGGTGATCTCAGGTGCTCCGGAAGGGTAAGCAGATCCTGCTCTACATGTGGCACCCGTCGTGTTGCTTATGAGATACTGAATTCGGTAGGTCACATTTATGAAAGGGAAGGGGGTTGTAGTTACGACGTAATGCATATATCCGATATTATTTGTGAAACGGTTATTCCATAACGGTCAACCAACTCGTGATGGCGTCCGCAAAATTTACGAAGAGATGATTTCAATTTCAACATTTAGAACTCTTGATGTAATAACTTCCTTGTGAGCAACAACCCTCTATCAAGAAAATAAAAGTGACAACAAAATTTAGAATAAATAAATGCAAAAACAAATTCTCAGTAACATAGACATATGTTCATATTGCATCAAAGAAAATGGATTTTCATCTTGTCAGTTAGTGCTTAAGTAATGAAATATTGACATGCAACATTGTGAACAATTTACCATTCACGTTAAACATGATACATGTACCAAATGGTTTGAACTATGAGTAAGTAAGTAAATTATTCATTATAGTGACATGCGTAAGTATGCACAGATTATAAACATATAAGATATGATATATATTAATACACCCATCCCAATGGACCTCTAAAGTCACCTTAAATAAAACTGATTAATTATAAAACAATTATATCACGTTCTAATATTTTTTTGACGAAAGTAAATTTTAAAAACATATCAACATAATACAGCAACTGACGTCTTATATAAAATGCACGAACTATATATTTTGCTAGTTTTTTTTCTGCTGTTAACTATAAGTTTTTTTTATATAATTAATTTAATCTATTTAATTAAAAATAAATCAAAAGCAACGCTTCTTGAATTTTGATTTAAAACATTTATATCAATATCTTTGTAGATGTATCGTGAGGATTTTTTTATCATTTTCAATCAGACAATATGATATCTATAAAATTCAAACAGCATTCAATAATTGATCAAAGACGACACAATGCACTGACAATTTTGATATACATATATGGTTGGAAGATAATAATATAGCAGTTGTAGCCTTTGAATGAGGTCAATACTGGATATTGTCCCAGCCAGAGAAGTATAGCAACCTTTTACTTTATCTTGAGTCAACATATTTCTTGACATGTCAGGATATCCTTGTATTGACATCAGACAATTACTAAATATACCATTATAAATATCTATCTATGCGCAAGTTATGTTTTGATATTGATTTTTAGTCAATGCGAGCAGTTTCAAATCGTACATTTTTGATAATTTAGCTAATTTGTAATGCATTTTTGTTGTTCATTGTTTAAATATTTTGGGTTATATCTCGATTCATTATTTTTAATATGTACACATTTGATAAGTAACGATTATTTTTCACTTTTCTTTGAGTATAACGAACAACAAATGTAATTTGTAAAAATACGTTTCCGTATTCTCAACTACAATTTTTTTATATCTAAGTTGGCTTGTGTACGTTCTTTTTTTTAACGCTATTTGGCCTATGTTAAAGTTGTTTTTTTGACATGATTTTACAATTTGTATGTATATTGTATCATTGATCAAATTTATTCGTATCTTTACCTGTTTTTTGTTCATGTTTTTTTTTCGAGTTAAGCCATTTAAATAAGATTTCATAGTGTGTCTTTCTATATTGTAATGTTGTTATGCTGTTTCATGTAACGGTGAAAGGGTGAATATTGACACCTGGTACAACATTAAAATCCGTTGCATTTGTTACCATCTGTCTAAATTCAGGAACGTTTTTTTCATATATTTTCATAGACTTTTACACACTGTGACTTGGATGGAGAGTTGTCTCATTGCACTCATGCCATGTTTTTTTTTATTTCTAAATAATACATGTTCATACATGTACATATGAATCTAAAGATTGATAGTTATCAATGGTGCTACGCTTATTTAAGGAATGACTGTAATATTTTTTCTGTCTATCCCGCGTAGCGGGTTATTTAACAGTGTGCACCACATTTTTTATGTTATTTCGAATAGACAGAAACATTATTACAGTCATTTCTTATAATTTAATTCTAAATTTCATTTTAAACGGTGGAAAATCATGAAAAAAGTTGATGACGTCAAGGTCACATGAATAAATTATGTCTATGGGCTGATAACAAAATAACGTCAGCCAATCAGAAGACGCGTTACATTCAAAATTAGATTATTATTTGATACACCAGACACGCGTTTTTTGTCTGCATAAGACACACCAGTGACGCTCACATCAAAAAATGTTGTTAGTAAGTACAAAGTTGAGAACAATATTGAGGACCCCAAAAATCCCTAAAATGTTTTGTCAAATACGGCTGAGGGAATCTGCGCCTGGGATAATAGAATCCTTAGTATTTCGAAACTTTAATACTTTTGTAAACAGGAAAAATATTTATAACAATTGCTATTCATGTCAAAATCGAAGTGCTGACTACTGGGCTGGTGATACCCTCGGGGACGCAACACTTTAAAAAAATTAGTATCTTTGTAGCTATAACTTAAACGCATTTGCGAAATATTCGAAGCAAGAGGGAGTCTGAGGCGCCTACCTGTGGAACACATTAAATGCACTTTTCGGGTGCGAGTGCTGCCTTTTAGCGGCATTTGCCTGCTCTTTTTAAAATCTACAAGGGTGTCTTTAACGTGAAAGAGATATGAATCTCTCTTTACACGGTTAGTTAATTTATCGTCCCCTTTTGACGGACTATCATCGTTTCCTTTAGACCATACTCATAAATGGTGTCAAGGTAGAACCAAAAATTCAATCCCCTGAAATTTTTAGATGTAATTCAAGATCTGAGTCCGACTTATTTGTATTTCTTACTTGTGAGAGTTGCATAAATCTTTTTTTACATTACTTTTGTATAAAACGCTTTTTATTTTTCTTAATATTCTTTCTTATTTATTTTTTTTAGATAAATACATTTACTTTATACCAATTTTAATGAGTAAAACTAATTTCAAGCTTAACTTCCGTTACTGTTACTGAACAAAGAGAAACAACCCAATTTATAAAAAATATATTATTTTGTTTCGTTTTTTTGTTGATATTTTAAATATACTTACCTGATTTTATTTACATATATATTACATGTAATAAGCTTATCATTTTTTTAAGAAAATTTAAAAGGCCACGTTTGAAAAGTCAATTTCAGGTGAAATGCGGTTTAGTGTATGTTTCTACTGAGAAATGGGAGGTTGCCATTAGAGAAACTAATTTAAAAAATTACCTCTGTTGTCAAAGATCCTATTCCAGGTGCTGAAATAAAACCCAGATATTAAAATGGTTGACCTTATAATTTCAATCTTTCATTTCAAGTTTACTGAGATACATATGATGCAATGAATGAAACGTGGAATATTGATTGACATTATACATGTTATATCAATAATGTATTTGTGGTGGTTTTACTAAATTTTTTTACATATCATTACAACGCAAAATATCAGCCAGTATAGGTATTCAATTTATTCCGATTAGAAAGACTGTTGAAATATTGAGACACAAATCTTGAGGTGTTTTTATGAATGTGTTATACCGGTTGGTCAAGTGGGCAATCAAAATCAACGACATCACCGATAATGGTTCTTACTGGGACGTAAAAACATAAGCATTATGACGTGGGAATTATACGGGAAAGTGCACAAATTCCAAATTATATACACCAAACTCGACAAATCTGATGTCGATCGAATTGTCCAGTATGTTAATTAAAACCTGTTCTGAGAACTTGTTGTTGGAAAAAAATATCTTTATTTTCAGCGTAGATTTTTGTGACTCACAACAAGAAATTGTTTCTACGATTTTCAACCCATTTTGTGATGATTGTATGATGGAGAAGTTACGAATGATTTTTTTATTGAACTAAAGTTTTTATACATGTTATAGTTATCCATAATAACATTGATTGATTGGAAGATGTTAAATAAGATTTTATAGGATCAAATGAATTTGTATTTGAATGATATCGCCGGTTGTGTTTTTTTTTTGTGTCTTATAGACAAATGTTGCATTTTTTATATTTTAGATTTACTGACCGCTATTTCCACTTCTTACTACTATATAATTGTTTTTTATTTCATAATTTGACACAGTTTATGATTATTGTAAGTTATCACTTAAGTTCTCATTGTTTCGATTTATTAAAATAATTGTACGATGAAAGATATAAACTCCATACGCAAACTATAAAATCGACATTACAAATTTTGATGCACTAATCTGTATCCAAAACTGCAAAAGGAAATTATAAACATACCAATTGTATCATATTCTTTAAGAAATAATACATATAATATGAATAACAATATCATGGTGTTTTTAACATTCAAAATAATCAGTTGAATATATAACATTTTTAAATTTTCTATTTACTTTTTCTTTATAACGATTTTTAGGGAAGTATTTCGCGGTCATATCACGTAACACGACACCTACGTTGTTCGGGTACAAAAGTTATAAACTCTATTTTACCACTTCCTATCTTCACCTTTTGACATAGTTTTGTGATATTATTAAACAAAAATTAAAATTTGACAAATAACATCAATTATTTAGCATTCAAAAAGGTAGCTACGAGAATATTTATTTAAGTATACGGAGAGTGGGGAGTCAGACGACCACCAACACACAATTTCATACTATATCTTCAAAAAATTCATCTGAACAATATATTCAACTCAAGCATTTCTAACATAAATGAATTTATATTCAATCTCAAACAATTGTCACGACCTTTACATTTTCTAAAGTACATCCTTTGTAATGCTGTTTAATTAGGGTAATGAGAAATCATTCTCCTTATTAATAAATTAATAATACAATATTGTATCTGTGATGAGTTTCTAATACAAAGAGATTCGAAAGACACCAGAGAAACAGTCAAACTCATAGATGGAAAATAAGCTGACTACTCCATGGCTAAAAAAGAAAAAGACAAACAGACAAATAATAGTTTATATCTCACGTTATCAGTAGCACGACAAAACTTCTGTATTGCAGGGAGAAGTAAAAAAGCAAAAATACTGAACTCGCAGGAAAATTCAAAACGGAAAGTTTATTTTGTAAATGGCAAAATAAACAGCTCAAACACATCAAACAAATGGAATAACTATCATATTCTTGACTTCATACATGGATTTCTTGTAAACAATGGTGGATTAAAACTGTTTAATATCAATCTAAACCTCTCACTTGTATTCAGGAGTACCTTTTTTTAAACTTGAGTTCACGACTGTTTTTCCTCGAATAAATGTTACTTCATCGTTTTTCTTTCATTTGATCTTATAAAAGTTTTGCTACTGGACGTTTAACAAACATCAATCCATGAGATTTTTTTATTATGAAATAGCATGTCGGCCATTTTACGTTTTATTACTTCTTTTTTTATCTTCATTATAATATAAACAACTTTAAATGACTTTAAACTATCTCCTATAAACATTAACATTAGTAACACGAATAAGTGTAGGCTTGTATACATAGTGTTTGTATAAGAAAAACGTGATTTATCAATGGATTAAAATCAAGTAACATACTATGCAACTGGCTTTAAATCTATTGTTTAAAAATAAGTAAGGTTAACATTTGTTTTTATGATAGAATGTATTTATTTTTTATTATTGTAATTACTGGAATACTTTCTAAATCTTTAACCAGATGGATCACCTATGAGTTTAAAACACGCAGCCCTTACTTATATACTAAGAAGTTTCAAGTTAATGTTATCAGATTATAACATACTACTTAATTCAAAGCTGAACAAAAAAGTAAGTCCATTAAAACTAACAGCATTTAACATAGGAATTTATCAGCAAGCGGCACGAATGGAACAACTGTCATATTCCTGACTTGATATGGGCATATTCAGAAGAACATGGTGGGTAAAACCTGGTTTTAAAGCTAGATGAACCTCCCTTCTTATGGAAAATTGTTAGTAGATGATATATAAAAAAAAACTTGAATAAAACCTTTATCCTTATTAGAGTTGGTAATCACGACATAAGAACTAAAAAGCTAATTAAAGCATACACGTTCATGTTCATGTCATATTAACACGTGTACTAAGTTGAAAGTATTTGTTAAAATGACTAACTTTTATCAAAACTTTAGTGTGCTTAAGTTAAGATTAAGTCTCCAGATTAGTGAATCATAATCTTAGTTGTACCCAAATATGACATTCATTTTTAATTTTATGTTTCATAATGAAAATATGTTCTTTGCTCCAAATGGATCGATTCACAACTTAAAGTTGCAGCTACTTACATAAAAAGATATGGAACTGGAAGAAACAATAGATTGATGCTAAAAAAAAATTAAAAAAAAAATGCTTGATAAGTTAAATTGTTTATTTGGAGGCAAGGCATACATATTTCTTAAAATACAATTTCAGCGATGAATGATTGCATATTTGTTACCTTTAAATTGACAGCATCAGGAAGAACATAATTCGCTTAACACAATATTAATGTACACCTTTAAAATGAGTACTTATTATCATATACACATGATCTCGGCCTTCTATGAAATTCTTCCTAACAGAAAATAGATAGATTATTTAAACATGGAACATAGAGTTGTTTTTTTTTAATTTTCAATACCGAATGAAAACAATGAAAAAACTCGTATATTTTTACCATACTTTTGATTTGTCTAGAAAAGAGTAAACAGTGACGCTCGAATAAAAAAATGTTGAAAGCCGAAAAAAGAAAGGACTTAAAGAGCATACAAAAATTTATCGGTAAAACTTTATACATTCATATTTCCGGAGCAATGTTTTTTTTTATTACTTTCACCAAGAAATCTCGAAATTAAATGTTTGAAAGTCAGAAATGTAAAAGAACCAAAAACAATTTGACAAGCTATATGACAATATAGCAGTTGTTATATTTGCTAATAATTTTGACGTCTTCGGGTGCATATTATCGTACTAACTTTGTCAACAAATGAAAGAACCCGTTCTACGAATGGCAATGTAAAAGCAGATAGTTCAAAAAATGTAATGAAACATTTGAAACGATAGAATATCAAAATTTGCAAAAATAAATGTATTAGTATCATTGTTGTTGTGTATCCATAAAATTGGGCTGTATAAAAAAGCTTATAAAAGTGCTCAGCAGCAAGGAAAGTGTCGTATAACCAGAGTCCAAAATTAACAAAGGACAGGAATAAAAATGTTCCTGATATTGACATTGCATTTTGACGATCATCTATTATTTTATAATCTTTTATCTGCAGGATTAAAACAGTTTGTACATAGGTTGTTATGAACTGTAAAACATTATTTACTGCAAACTTACTTTTCCCGCTACGCTTACTGATGCAGCAAAATTTAGTGCACAGTATATTTCAGCTCCGAAAGCACTAAATAAAACCTAGTAATGACTTGATTTAAGAGGTGTTTTAGTATTTTTGAGTAATAAGTACCTTTCACTGCAAGAAGGTGAAAACATTTAATTAAAACTATATACATTGCTAATTTGACGATTGCAAATGCGCATGCCTGAAAAAGATAGAGATTGTTACCGATCTTTCTATTTTCAAAAAGCAATATTTTGAACAAAAAATAAGGAAAAATAAAAACCACAGAAGATAAAAAGACACACAATATGTTATAGCGTGTGTTATGCATGTTATGAGTGGATGTTGTAATATCATAGCTTTTGATACCATGGCTTTCGGAGAAAATTTCTTTGAGTACAAGTATGCATTGAAGAGCATTTTCAATTTCAGTCGGTTCAAGGTACAATTTTGTAGAATAATAGACCAATAATGCAGCTGTTTGATTTGAACAATCCAGTTTGTCATTTTGCAGTAAAACCTCTTCAAAGTGGTAGTTAACAGAATTATAGCAAACAATTGCTACATTTGATGCTATTACTGTTGTAGCAGCATAATGAGTGAGACAAGATCGGTACAAATTTTTCCCTGAAGACATACAAACAAAAAACACTTGAAATATTAGAAAAACAATGTAAAAACATTCGTAAATTATAGGTATCGTTAAACTATTTTCATTTTCTGGTTGAACTTTACATGTTAAATGTATGCTTACTTTCATTGCTAGATATGCAATGTTACATGGTGTAAAAATTTAAAAAAAAACCGACATTTGTAAGATCACCGTCACTCTAGCCATTTATTGTGGTTACAGTATTTCGTTTTCTACAACATGCTAGCCGAAACAACCTGACAAGTCCCTTTACGTGTTCTTTCCAAATTATTCTATTCTCCTCAGCGGCGAATCAGCTCATTTCAAAAAATTTGGTTGAGAACGTTGCAATTACTATTTATTTTATATAGATCTACACTCTGAATCTTTCATTTTTTTTCAATCTTTTACACCATATTTTTTGACTCCATACTACTCGGAGAATTGGCCAATTGTAAATTAGATTAAAACAAATTAAGATTGTAAAGTCTTTGGTTGGAGCTGAACGATATTAAAATATATTTCAAATGCAAGGCAAGCAGCTACTTTTGTCAATTTTTAATGATGGAATTTCAATTAAACATTTTTTTTCACTCAATGTCACATGCTGATAGACAATCGCACTTCAGCGTAATCACCATCGCACTTCAGCGTGATCATCGCGGTTCGGAGTACCATCGCACCTCGGAGTCCTACATATATATATATATATCAGATATGATCTAAAAGAAAGAGACATGAAGTTACCTATATAAAACAACACTTTCACTGATATATGTTGTCGGTCAACTTTTCCATATTTGATTTCAATCTGTGAAGCTTAAAAATTGCGAAAGTTTAATATTAATCATTGAAATTTCAAAGGTCCAAAACAATTTTTTTTTTCAAGAGGAACAGATCTGAACCTATCAAACTAATGTTAAGAAAAAGGGAGAGAAAGGAACAGACGTATATGAACACAAACCATTCAAAAATAAAGCATAAAAAAATGCAAACTCCAATAAAAATAAATAAGTTATGCAATATTCTCATAAAATATCTGATATTGTTCAATGGTGTGTTTTGTGTTAACATCTACAGATAAAACAACATTCTTCATGATATTCCTTTTACGTTGTCCTTTTGTTATCTTTATTTGTTTTGTAGCATGTGATACCTAAAAATTAACTAGATTCGGTAAAGTATGATGCTGTCATAAAAACGATGAAAACAAAATACACGCATTATAAGATATATTTAGAAATAGATGATCAGCTGTTAAGGTACTTATAATTCATTGGCTTTCAAATATATGGCTTGAGAGTTCATACTGAAGTTAAATCAAGGGAAGCCCTTCGGATGCATGCAATTTATAACGTAATATTTCTTTTTTTTATAAACATGTGAAAAGAAGGAAAATAATTAAAAAGTGTTTTATTTTTTTGTTGTATTGCTGTCTTATTGACGTTTACCCATATCCCCTTATACAGAGAATGCTCACAACAGTATTATCCGTATATGGTCTTTCAGGGTTGGTTTTGATAAGCGTCAAGGTTTTTTTTCAATCGAATGAAAACCACTTCTATATATAGATTAACTTATTCAATTTATACGTATACCCTAGATTCATTCTAAGTCTAAGTAAATCGGAAGACATTTACAGTTTAGTAAGATTAGCCTAACGTTGTTTTTTTAATTTTTTTGCCGATATTCTTAGCTAAATATGACTATGATATGAATTACCCATACAATGATTAAATAGATAATTCATAACATTTATATCATCATTTTATTCAACCGATGTTTCATACTTAACATTCCGTATAAAAGTCATGCTTTTGATATTTACACTTAACCTGTAAATGTAGGATGTCAACTTTGATTACAGCTTGAGGTGTTTAGTGAGATTTTCAGAGTTTACCTATGCAGCTCCTTGCTGTAGAGAAGTACTGTTCAAGATGAATATTGTAGCATTCACGATGAGATCCAAAGATGTACTTTAAAAGATCCCGTCAGTATGATATTGTTCTATTATATGTCATTATGATATATTTCTATTATGAATTACAATATACGTTGAACAACAAACGTCAAAATCATTCAATCGCGTACTGGTATTAACTATTTTTGGATTCTTATAAATTCTATATATAACTTTTGGACTAGTTTAAATCTCGGTCTATTTCTTAAATTTATTCTTACATACTTTTGATTTTTTAACCCTGTATGCTAACATTCCCATGAAAATTTTAAAATTGTTTGTACGCACATTGAACGACAAATTGATGTGACGTATAAAATTTTCTGACGTCAGACACTCAATAAATGTGTTCGTAGATAGTAGATGTTTTTGTGTTCTGTTAAATTGTTCCTTTTTAAATTGTTAAACGATGATGACTAATGTACCCATATTTTGACTATTATATTTATTGTGTCTGTTTATTTAACGCATCAATGTAAAAATATCGGAAATTGATGAGACTGTCATTAAAGTGAGAGGGTTAGCGCTATAGAACCAGGTTTAATCCACCATTTTCTACATTTGAAAATGCCTGTACGAAGTCAGGAATATGACAGTTTTTGTCCATTCGTTTTTGATGCGTTTTGTTATTTGATTTTGCCATGTGATTATGGACTTTCCCAATTGATCTTTCTCTAAGTTCAGTATTTTTGTGATTTTACTTTTTAGATATGTTGAGGCAACGAACGATAAAAAAAGAGTATTTCTATATTTTCTTGTCAGTTTCAATTAGTTAATGTGATATGGGCTTGACAAAGCGGCATAACTCAACTTTATACGTTTTACTACTTTGGTTATTATTGTCAAGGTAACAAATACAAAATCAAAATGAAACAAAAATGAATAGGTGGATGCCGTTGTGATATTGAAACCTGTGTTAAGGAACAGAATAAAACCCCTTTAACATATGTGTACATGTAATGCTTAAATCGATGGATACCTCGTATTCTCTTTTTTTATTATTGTTGTTTTTTAATTTTGATGCAGAATGATACTTGTAAACACTATTTATTTTAAACATATTTTTATTTATTTAGCGAAAATGTCTAATAGTACTAAATTTTGAAAGAATATGCTCAAGCTTAATGGCATTCAAACTCAAAGAAGGATTACGAAAACAAAGAAAAACTGGTTGGAAGCCGTCGCATATGGGTCCGGGAATGAAGAAGATTTCCTAGGAAATTTAAGATTTTAACGGATCGGTTCCTCACTTAAATTACAATATATGATACCTTAGTATATATTCCATTGTTTTAGTGATTACGATTTTAACATCATGTTTAGTGCTGTATTTTTTTGACACTTTTACCTGTTTTTTCTATTTGTTTTGTTCACGTATCATTGTCAATGTAATGGATTTTGATGCGACTGTCATACTAGTAAGAGATTTAGCTAGAAATCAAACCAGGTTCAATCCCCTTTTTTCTTCATAAAAATATGCTTGTACCAAGTCAGGAATATGACAGCTGTTAACTAGTCGTTTGATGTGTTTTAGCTTGCCTTTTTTTGCCATTAGATTAGGAACTTTCCGTTTTAGATTATCATCTGAGTTCAGTACTATTTTTATTTTAGTTTTTAGTTCTTGTTGAGGCAACCTAATTCGAAAGTTATACTTCTTTTTTTCTTCAGGTACAGACACACAGAGGACCGAAAAGTTCTAGAAGTTTTGCCAAATACAGCTACGGTAATCTAATCCTGAGGTAGAAAAGCCTTAGTATTTCAAAAATTTCGAAGTACACCCATTGGTCACTATACATGACCCTATTATATATTTATACGATCCGTACCCGTCAGTACAATAGTTCCCACTGTACCTTAACTGAAAGTGGGAAAATACAAGAACACTCAGGACAAAAAATTACATAAATGAATTATATAATAGTACATTCATTTCGACATATTAACAACAGAATAACAACGAATAACAAAAATGATTTAGGACAGTACACAGAAATAGCATTATAGAATTACGATGATATAATTGGAGATTAGGTTTGTAATTATATTGTTTGTTGTGTTTTATAACAATTACAAGACTATTAATATAAAATTGTGTTAGTAATTGTATAATTAATTGTATTATCTAACTATGGTGGTTATCTTCTTAATCAAAATGCAAAACAAATACATCATGTACATATAGTTGCTTTAAACTAAAATCAATATAAATGAACTGGGTGAAAAAATATCTGTACTTTTACATACCAATAGAAAATAAAAAAAATAGAATTACAACTACAAACGATTAAACATTAAACAATATCCGATCGAATTACAAAAAAAACCTATCATCAACTAAATACATAATTGTTGAATAAAAAATCCGAGACACATCTTATCGCAATGTGAATTCATACTCAACAAAACTGTCTTATTCGGGAACAGGTCATGTTCGGAACTTAAGGAACACGACGTAAATGTTATCCATAATCTTAGACGAGGTTAAATGTCCTGTGTTATTATAGACAAAGACAAACCGTATGGATCGACCAATTTGTGATGATGTCCATACATTTTACGGAATGTCATTTTTGATCTTTCCTCTTCATAATTTAGATGGTGCAGTTTCTGCGTAAGGAGCACACTCTTGTATATAAAGTAAGTATAGTGTACACAAACATAATATATCAACACAGATATGTACACAAACCGATGGGACTGACGGTAAGTACCACGAGAAATGAATTTCCTTACATCGTTAGATAAAATAATGAAAATCATAATAAAAATATTTACATAGACAAGAAAGTTGTCTATAAAATTGTATGATTAAAGGTTAAAGCGATAATAACAGGTATAAACACAAGTTTAATAAGTAAAAGCGTACTTGATCATGATGATAACCACATTTTGAAAGCGCAAATCTGCGTCAGTGAATAACCGATATAAACAAATCACAGTTAATATATGAAAGATATACTTTAAAGCAACATGGCTAATACATAGTAACTAGTTACAACTGGTTGAGTTGATAGATATAATACATTTATAACATGTATAACATTGAAGAACTAATATCATGATATGTAATGAAAACAAAAATCGGAGAATCATAATTGTTTGTCATTTTACATATATCTGCACCATAAGTAACTCCTCTACGACTTGTTGAAATTTAATAGTACTATAATGTTTACTCTTTCAATTGTGAACTTTTGAAATTAGCAAAATGTTATGAAAATGCCATTGTTATATAAAAAGACGATGTACTTTGAAAGACTTTGGGAATCAAAATTATATCTTTGTTGATGTTGATAGCTAGAAAATTCAATAAAATTACTGTCATAGCTTTGACATTGTTCATAGATGTTAAATGTTATATGAACGCTTTGGTGTCAAATTAATAATTTTCGAATTGAATTTTCTTTGGAGGTCAGTTTTCTGGTTATTTTACTTTTTATTAATCAACTTCGTTGCATTCAGCACGTATTATATATTTTGCATACACAGGAAAATTCCATTCACATCAATTTCACGTGAATTTGAATTATTGTGAATATCACGTGAAATTCATATGAATTTCACCTCAAACGAGCTTATACGTGAAACTCACATGAAATCAGTTTTTGTTAGTTTCACGTGAATCTCATGTGAAACTCATGTGAATTTCACATGAAAAACACGTTTATTGTTTTCATGTGAAATTCACATGAGTTTTTAAAATACAGTAATTCAAATAACATCTAAATTTTCAAATTTAATTTAAATCATGAAAAACATAATTTTTTTGTTGTAAATTTCACGTGAAATTCATGTCAAAATTTTCACATAAGATTCATGTGAAATTCACATGAACATTTTCACGTGAGTTTCATGTATAAGCTCGATTTAGGTGAATCTCACGGGAAATTGTTCATGTGAAGTTCATGTGAGATTCATGTGGAATTCATGTGAGCAAATTTTGCTTGTGTAGACTTACAAAAGAAATGCAATTTCTTATTTGAATTATAAAAGCATTTCAACATACTTCCTTTGCTCATTTACAATGTTACGTATTATATTTGTTAACATTTTCCAGATCACTACGCACATGGTCAAACTATCAACCTTTTGTAGCTTGGTCTTAAATGCTGACATATATATTATGTTTACCCAGTTCCAAATGAGCTTTACGCAAAGCACGAGATAGCAATTTTGCTGTTTTGTTGTTGATAAATGATGATATTTGCGAAATTAAGCTCATTTCTGTTATCATAATTAGATATAAGAACATATGAAGTGAGTGCAAACGAGACAAATCTTCATCCAAGTCACAACGGAGCAAAAAACATAACTTTAATCAAACTTTTCCAACAGGAAAACCAACGGTCTAATTAATCTATATAAAAAAACACCGTGAAACAAGTATGAACCATATCAACAAACGACAATTACTCAACTTATCACTTAGTTATGAACACTTAGGACAGGTGCAAACACTTCCAGATGGTTTAAACGTTTATTAGGTACCAACATTCTCCCTTAACTGAAACAAAAGTGTAACATCACAACATAGTGTATGTATTCTTGTAAGTTTTAAGTGGTATGTTAGTGATCTATTTTTCCTATGGAAATTGCAAGTTTGAATTAACATTATCATTGTTTTTAAAATACCAGTACTGGTACAACACAATGTAGGATATAAGATACTACAGTTAACATTTTTGTGTGTGTAGATTGAATTTTAGGTTTTAAATAATCAGTAACTAATTTAAACAAAAGCCAATTAACATGCCGAATAATAGATAGGACCTGAATACTTTATACAAAATAAAGAAAAGAATCGATAATACACGAGTCATATGATTTACAGTACAAGTTAAAAATGTTTTTGATAACCAATTTGTGAAATCGCAAATTTATGTAAGTGGAAAACAGGTATATACAGATCCCGGTCAAAACATCAGCAACACATATGATGTAAAGAAACTATAAGAAAATTCAAAATACAGCTAAGAGGTAGAAATTCATTTGTATTTCGAAAAAATCGCAACGTTGTAAGGAGTTAAATTGAAACAAATGCCAACTTCAATGACTTGTCAATTAAAAGCACATTGTATAAAAGTGACTACTGCGAACATGCTAATCTCGGAGAGGAAATATCAGACGATAAGAGCTCTTATTTCTAGATGCACTATGTTTACGTCCAACAGAGCTTGCAGGAAATATGAACATACTTGAAGTTATTGATTTTGTATGGTGAAAATGAGTAATGTACATGTTATTCCTTACACATGTTGAATGCAAAATACTAGTTTTCAATATGTTTAAAAATTAATATGTCTTGTTCCCCCAGCATATCAAGTCCAAAACAATAATGTTAACTTAAATCCAATCTTTTACAATTATATAAACAAATAAGTACATGTATCTCTTCAGTTTTTAACGCCAGATTTACATTTATAGTATGTGTGGTAGAATTATAAATGTATATGAATATGCTTTGTCCATTACAATGTGTTGCCTTAATTTTCAATTCGATGGACCATGCTGCCAATCCTATTCAAACATATGTCTGTTTCACTGTGATAAAGTGATTATAAAAGTCAAACGATTTCGCAACCGTAATGTTATAAGATGGTTATATGCGAGGTTAATGTTATACAATCGTGTTGGTAATATTTCGGTTGAAGAAATATCCTGTATCAGTGTCAATAATGTTAACACTTCGACATTCTATGGGTGGTATAATTGATTATTTCTCCGTAATCGATTAAGAAATTTACAACAGATAACCTATAATAAATATAGATAGAAAATGTCCATATAATTTTAATAGAAATTGATAAATACATAAAGTTTTAGATAAAATATTCGCACACTTTCTTTTTTCCTCCATTCATACTTATATCTACCACCATTATCTATTGAAACATAATTTGTCTGCACTTCAAGTCATGCGTAATACTTTTTTTTGTAATTTATTTTTTTATTACAACAAAAACAAAAAATGGGCATGTGATTTTTTTAATAATTAAAAATTTGGGTACATGTATATAAATATTTTCATAAATACTAATATGGGTTTAAAAATATTAACAAATAGAAAACATACAAAAGTGAGTATGTTAATATAAACCAATTCAATGTTGGTCTATGAATAATGACAAAAGTTGATTTACAATTTGCTAAAATAGTCGCTAAAGGATTGAAACAAGTCTTACTGTGGACATATTCAAATTTGCATGCATAAAATTCAATGTTTATATGGTAAATAAACAAGTATTTTTAAAAATGTGGATTTGTACAGCGGATAACCGTGTGGACATTACGATGTATTGATATCGCCAAGCAAACGACAAGCAATTATGAACCACATCAACAAACGACAATCACTCAACATCAGTCATGACTTAGGACAGGTGCAAACAAATCCAGATGGTTTAAACGTTTATTAGGTACCAACATTCACCATTACCTGAAACAAAAGTGTAACATCACAACATAGTGTATGTATTCTTGCAAGTTTTAAGCGGTATGTTAATGGTTAATTTTGCTCATGGAAATTGCAAGTTTGAATTAATATTATCATTGTCATTTAAATACTAGTACTGGTACGACACTATGTAGGATATAAGATACTACAATTAACAATTTTGTGTGAGTAGATTGAATTTTGGGTTTTAAATGACCAGTGACTAATTCAGACAAAAGAAAATTAGCATGCCAAATAATAGATATGACCTGAATACTTTATACAAAACAAAAGAAAAGAAACAATTTCCCTGAAAATTAATATATACCGATATATGATTTTAACACAGAAACCACACCGCCATTTACATAGCAGTTTTTTTTTCTATTAAGGGACACACATTTTATTCACCATAGTAAGTCTAACAAAATATTGGTTTCTTAACATCTGTAGCTTATTAAAATGATATATATGATATTAAAGTATGTACAGGAAAAAGGAAGTTATTGAACTTTTAGATTACTGAATAATCTCTAAAGTATAGGTTGAAAGGTTATAGCGATAATACACGAGTCATGTGGTTTACAGTACTAGTTAAAATGTTTTTGATAACTAATTTGTGAAATTGTAAATACACGTAAGTAGATAACCGGTATATACAGATCCCGGTCACAATATAAGCAACAAATGAATATGATTTAAAGAAACTATAAGAAAATGCAAAATACAGCTAAGAGGTAGAAGTTCAAAAGTATTTTGAAAAGTGCAACGTTTGTTAGGAGTTAAATTTAAAAAATGCTAAATTCAATGACTTATCAATTTAAATCACATTGTATAAGAGCGTACTACTGCAAATATGATAACCTCGGGGAGGAAATATCAGACGATAAGAGCTCTTATTTCTAGATGCACTTTGTTTTACGTTCAATAGAGCTTGCAGGAACATACATGTACTAAGCTATTGATTTTGTATGGTGAAAATGAGTAATGTACATGTTATTCCTTACACATCTTAAATGCAAAATACCAGTTGTCAATATGTTTAAAATTAATATGTCTTGTTCCCCCAGCATATCAAGCCCCAAACAATAATGTTAACTTAAATCCAATCATTTTACAATTATATAGAAAAAAAAGTACATGTATCTCTTCAGTTTTTGACGCAAGATTAACATTTATAGTATGTGTGGACGTATTATAAATGTATATGAATATGCTTTGTTAATTGTAATGTGTTGTCTTAATTTTCAATTCGATTGCCCATGCTGCCAATCCTATGCAAACATATGTCTGTTTCACTGTGAAAAAGTGATTATAAAATACAAACGATTTCATAAACGTAATATGAAACATTGACCTCGCATATAACAGATGGTTATATGCAAGGTTAATGTTATAAACTCGTGTTGATTATATTTTGGCTGAAGATATATCCTGTATTAGTGTCAACAATGTTAACCCTTCGACACTCGATGGGTGGTATAATTGTTTATTTCTCCGTAATCGATTAGGAAGTTTACAACAGATAACCTATAATAAATATAGATAAAAAATGTCCATATGATTTTAGTAGAAATTGATAAATATATAAAGCTTTAGATAAAATATTCGCACACTTTCTTTGTTCCTCCCTTCATACTTGTATCTACCACCATTATCTATAGAAACATAATTTGTCTGCACTTCAAGTCATACGTAATACTTTTTTTGTGATTTATTTTTTTATTGCAACAAAAATAAAAAAATGGGCATGTATTTTTTTTAATAATTAAAAATTTGGGTACATGTATATAAATATTTTCATAAATACTAATATGGGTATAAAAATATTAGCAAATAAAAAAACATACAAAAGTGAGTATGTTTATATAAACCAATTTCAATGTTGGTCTATGAATAATGACAAAAGTTGATTTATAATTTGCTGAAATAGTCGCTAAATGATTGAAACAAGTCTTACTGTGGACATATTCAAATGTGCATGCATAATATTCAATGTTTATATGGTAAATAAACAAGGATTTTTTACAAAAATGTGGCTTTTTACAGCGGATAACCGTGTGAACATTACGATGTATTGATATCGCCAAGATTTCAATTACGTAATATTCGGTTTGTGATTTTAACCGATGTATAAACATGATAAGTACGCAGATATTAACGAGTGCAAAATAGCATTTCTTATCGTTTGTTACAAATACATTTCTTCAATGAATACTGATAAAAATATTTTTGTTTAGAACATAACTTAATAATATTAGAATGTTTGGTAGTTAGTAAAAAATCATTGATAATATCTATGCACAAATACCGAAAAATTGTGTCAAAGCATGCGGAAGAATATATCAAAGAACGTTTTGCGACACTCCTGGCAAGGATCGGTAACTCTGCATGGAAGATTGTGTTTTACCTAAAATATGAATGCCTACTCATATCCAATCTTATAGAAAAATCGATATTTTACAGAAGAGTGTTCACAATGCACTTGCACTGCACTATTATTAATAAAGTAGAATAGAATAATCTACAAATGTATGGAGGAAAATTATATAAACAAGAAACTGTTATATGAATATAATATATACCAACAAACCAGTGTATACTGATGTGTATCACTACAATATAATAGTTATCACAGAGAGGTACAATTTCCTGTAATTAATCATCCACGCACTAACTTGTGTAAGACATGTTAGATAAAAAAATCTCTGTATATTAACCTCATTTTCAGGTATAGAGGTGTGATTTTTTTCTGTGACAAGTGCTTTTTGCTATACACAAGAACAAGACCGGTCATCAGATGTTCAGTACTTCAGTACTTTGATGATAACTTACAATGTATTGTTGCATCAAAATTCTTCCACGATTATTTTAGCGATTATATAAATGAGTATACAACAGCACTTAAAGTGTTTAAACTGTCAATAATATGTCTATAAACAAATCAAGCAAAATTTATACTGTTGAGAAAGACAACTTTCAGACTGTAAGAAAGTGTCAATACATATTCAGACATGATTTAGAATGCTAAGACTAATCGAGACAAATTTAAGTGTTTCGGGGAATTGGTCGACATTAATCAGAGCACTTCTCAGGTGATAAAGAAAGCTTTAAGAATTTTTTAGCAAATCCTTATACCGTCAAGACATATGTCAAAATAAATCAAGAGCTCATTTTAGACAAGTTCAGACTTTGTCAAGATTTTTTCTTTTAGATATTTCAGACAAAAAGAGAATGTCGAGTAAACATTAGTAGTGCAGGTACCAGTAGATTTAAAAAATAGTTTGAACATTTGATCTTAAATATATTTAAATTATTATTCATTTAGTATTATTTTGGGATATTGTTCCAGCTAACAAGACCAGAATATTTAAATGTTGTTTTCCGAAATATCAGAATTAGGTCTCGGTACTTGTTCTGGACCTGAGATAATAATAAAATATTAGAAAGATAATCAGGTGCTAGATCATTCATACATTTCATACATAGCTTGAAAATATTGCATCCTTTAAAGATCTAAAATTGTTGTGCTAAATACGAACTATATATAGTCGAACCTGCATGCTCGGGGGAACATCTGTATTAAGCTTTAAAAAAAAACTGGGTTATAAGACCATTATTTTAATGTTCATTCTGTAGAGTATTTTGATTAAATATTATATATATATATATATTATGGTGTTAGCCGTGTATAACCATGTGTTATCCGATGGAGAACGTATGTCCTAAAGTTGTCACATGTTTGGACGTGTAAATATAAAGAATATATATGAATGTCGCTTCAATACATATGAAAATCATCTGTTGTAAACTTCCTTCGTGATTATGGAGAATTAAACCAGTCATCGCGTTAAAGTACAGTTATCAATCACGTTGCTCCCATTTGATATAAAACGGACTTTTATTGGATCGTATTTGGCAAAAAGAAGATAACGATATATCTACAGCATAAAATAGAAAAAAAATCTAAATGTGATCATTAATTTTTCAGCCTCATTTGAAAATAGTGCTACGAAAGAAATTATCGTTTTGATCTAATAAGACATAGATACATCAAAACCGTATACTTGTCTTATATGTAATTTTTAAAAAGTGAATCGTTTTCGTGTTCAGTGTTGTTATTTACATGCATCATAGTACGCTTATTTGAAACTTAATTATTAAGATGACCACAGAACCTCATGCAGAACCGATTCACGTATTAATAAAATTTATTGATATAATGTATCATTATACCATCTTTCTGGAAGCTGAATATGTACCCTTTTTAACTGAAATTTGGAAATTTTGTAAAGTTTTGCAAACCGAAAACACACGAAAAACAAAAGGAGATATTGGGTATTCAGCAGGTAAGATATTTATTTATTTTCGCAATTATCAAATGTTCTATCTTTAATAACAGTTTAACGTATACATTACTGTGTCAAATGATCGACTGTTTTGATAAAATGTTATGCATTTGTACCTTTCATGTGTAATCTGCTTTAAAAGTTTGTTTATATTGAAGTAGAAAAAAATGGAATCAAGAATTTTGTAATTTATTAACTTTTGCACTAGGTATGTCTATATGTGGCATTCCGACATTAACCAAAACAAACAACCAACACACACGTACCAGACATAAACACAAAATTATATACTTTACGTTGGTCCATAAAAATTCTTTTAAAACATGTTATTCTTTTCAAAGTTTCAGGATTTAAAATTAAAAAAACGGCAATATTTGTTGCAGTATTTTTCAATTTGAAAATTAAAATAAAATCATCTGTGGCATTTTTTTTTAATTATAAAAAAATGGTACAAATTATCTTCATACGTATTCAAACCTGGTGTCATTTAAAACAAGGGGTCCAAGAACTCGTTTTCAAATTAAATCAATCCGAATGAAAACAATCAGTCGAAACATGCTTCTTTTCCAGATAAGTTAGGAGTTTTCCAGTCGGTAGATAAACTCATCATAGATACCAGGACTAAATTTAGTATATACGCCATGCGCGCGTTTCGTCTACAAAAGACTCATCAGTGACGCTCGAATCCAAAAAAGTTAAAAAGGCCAAATGAAGTACGAAGTTGAAGAGCATTGAAGTGCGTTTTATCTTTTGATTTTGCCATTGTATAATGATTTTACTATTGAAGTTTCTCTTGAAGTTTGATAATGTTTTTTTATTTTGTCGGGCATTCGGTGCAGATTAATCAATAAAAACAAAATTTAATGAAATGCTGAAATTACTATTCTGCGTTATACTATCTCTTTTTCAAATATTTTGGCAGAGTTTTAATTCTTGATATTATTCCTAACAATATAAATTATAGGGTATCTTTTATTTTATATAACAATGATTGATATTTCTGAATTTATTTTAGTGAGAATTGCGGGAGGTTCATTAATAATTGCTGGAATTGCTTTAACTCCCGTATCATTTGGGACTTCTCAAAGTCTAACAATAGCAGGATTGTCTCTGACTGGCGGGTCTACCTTTGCAAGCATTTTCCATTCTATTACATCGAAAATAATAGTAAACAAACGCAAACCAGCGGAAACGGTAGACCAGTTCAGGAAAAGTGGTTTGTCTGAAGAATGCCAAACAGAGGAAACATTGGACAAGTCAAGGAAAGCTGATTTGTTACATACATTATTATCTAAAGTAGGTCAATTTGCGAAATCCGAACAAATGGATAGCCGTTTTCATATCATAGAAACAATCTTAAGTCAGTGGTCATTAAAATCGAAAGAGTTATTGGAAAATGTGGGTCACATATATATTATAAAGAATGAATTTGAAATTGAAGAAGTAACCGTTGATACATCATTGAAAACTCTTATAAAAAACAAAGCCGAGATTTGTTTGAATAATGTTAAAATGACTACTGAAACAATTTTGAAAACCGTTCCGGCAGGCAAAACTATTTTGAAAGTACACAAAGCAGGTCCAGTAATGATAAATGGCACTTCCAAAGCGTATTCAGCTTGCGGTGCTTACTCAAATGTTCAAGAATGCTTCAGTAGAGCTCATGCAAGCTCACTTGCATCAATTCATCGTGTTGCTGAAGCCAAGAAAATTGTTTCAATGAAACCAGCAATGCAGAAATTAGTACCAGCTGGTATGAAAAAAACAGCAAACGGTATGACGACACTACAGCCAGCTATAGGCTACACTCTAACAGGAGCAGCAATATTTGCTGATGGTGTAGCAATAGGTCTGAATATACGAAAAATTAAAAGTCGTGAAAAATGCAATGCTGAAAAATCCTTAGATGAAGTAATAACCTTGTACGAGTCCGAAAGAAATGAATTTCACAAGACAATGTATGAAATTGCAGAACAAATCGAAAAGCAATTGATACCAAAAATACAAAACAATGAGAACAATGAGACCGCCATGTATCATGAAAATCAAATACACGAGTTTAACCGCTTGAGAACATATTTAACAGTTGGATTCAAATCGGTATTTGACATTTGCAATGGACGGTATGCGTGTTTCCCAATCTAAAGAACATAGGATATCTATGAACAACCAAAAGTATAACCGCAGATTATTCTTAGTATATTATTCTGTCATAACGTGTTCAATAGCTGCAATGTCAAAGTTGATTATTTCTCATAGAAAAATAAAGGATTAGTTGATCCTATTCATTATAGACATGATAGAGGCAATATAGCATGAGCATAAAATCACATATTCTATTTTCCAGCATTGTAAAATCGTACAAAAGAATGTTCGTTGTTCTTGCTCATTTGAAGAGAAAATCAAATGTATTAAATATTTACTTTATTAAAGTTTATTCAGCAACTGTTTTTATTTATCGCAGCCTGTACATCTACATATGTTTATACCTCCAGAACCTGAATTATTGTACATATGCTTTGTCTTGTTTTTGGCTGGAGCGACAAACTAGTTTATATAGAGTTAGCGTATTGCTTGACTTATCATTTTCTTGCTTAGACATATTTGTATTGGATACTGAGTAATGTTCACTAAGCTTATCGCTCGTCAATAAGTCAATTCTACTGTTAACTAATTGATAAATATAGTATTCTGTAAAACAAATGTCTTATATAATTAGTTATCAAAGGTACAAGGATCATAATTTAGAACGCAAGACGCGTGTTTCGTCTACATCAGACTAATTAGTGACGCTCTGTTCAAAGTAGTTATAAAGCCAAACAAGTACAAATTGAAAAACCATTGAGGACCCAAAATTCCAAAAACATGTGCCAAATACGGCTAAAATAATCTATTTCTAGGATAAGAAAATCCTTAGATTTTCGAAAAACTAATAGTTTAGTAATAGAACATTTTTTAATAAATCACCATATGATTGATATTCATGTCAACACCGAAGTGCTGACTACTGGGCTGATGATACCCTCGGGGACGAAACGTCCACCAGCAGTGGCATCGACCCAGTGGTGTAAATAGTTATGAAAGGTACCAGGGTTATAATTTAGTACGCCAGACACACCCTTTTAAAACTGCTTATTATGAAATACAATTGTTTTGTGTCGGTATACTATTCTGTATATCTTGATCTATTGATATTGAAACCAGTACAATTTGTGATACTATTATTGATAATGGTCAATAATTTAATTTTGGATGTAACGCATCTTCTGATTGGCTGACGTTATTTTGTTATGAGCCCATAGACATAATTTAGTCATGTGACCGTAACGTCATCAACGTCTTTTCAGGTTTTTTTACGGTTTAAAATGGAATTTAGAATTAAATTATAAGTTATGACTGTAATATTTTTTCTGTCTATTCGAAATAACATAAAAAAATGTGTTGCACACTGTTAAATAACCCGCTACGCGCGTTATTCAGTGAACAACTTTATAGCTTGTTCCGTCAGCTCTCGTGTATACTCACTGTCTGCTTTTAACATAACATTCTTGATATCTGCATCTTGTAAACTTCTTTTCGTCTGCTGCGGTGCTTGCTCCATGGTTGCTATGAGTGACGTCATTACGGAGAAAATCTAATGTTAGCAACGGATTTTTTTGTATCGATCTTCAATCTATATATAAAAAAAAACATTGCGGTATTAAAGCTAAAAATAGAAACAAGGCTTCGGATAAGGAAAATAACCTTTGGAACACGGGATCGTAACATACAATAGAATGCTACCCTTTATGTAATATATTGAGGTAAAAAAAAAGCACCTAAAATTTACCGCTGTTCGTAAGACATATAAATCGATTAAGAGAAAACAAATCCGGGTTACAAACTAAAACTGAGGGAAACACATACACTATAAGAGGAAAACAACAAAAACACAAAAGCTGAAGTGCAACAAAAACTAAACATCAATACAATACATACAGACACGAACAATAAGATAACAACTGCCATTTTCCTCAAATGGAACAGGACATTTTAAACAGATTAATCAGAGTTATCCGAATCAAGTTTAATGGAACAACAAGTATAGTTGTTGGTCACTGGAAGCCAATACATCTACAATCACAGGCCGATACTGAGTGGTCACGCGGATATATGCATTAATAGTACATGCTAAATAAACGGACGATGAACAACGAATTCACATTGGTCAATTTGTCTACACAAAGTTATTAAACGACTACAAGGTACAAAAGTTATAAAAAAAAATAAAACTGTCAATTATTGTGTGCCATAGCTTTGTCAATTTGTAAAAAATAAAACAATTGAATATTGTTTATCAATACGTAAAAATTAAAAATGTAGTATAATGGCAGATGAGACAACTACCCAATAAGTTTACAAGTATTTTAATAGATTTATTCAATGTTCTTTAACATCACTATTTTACTTAAGATTTTATTTCATGTAAATAAAATACAAACTTCAGTTATTATTACTTGATTATGTACAAAATGTGTTTTTAACTTCGAATAAATTTCTTTTCATTTACTCTCATTTTTATGGTAGGCATTAACATGATTAAAGGGAAATTCCGCGATTGTTTACTTATCATCTAATTATGTTCATCTTAACATAAAAAACACATTTGCAAAGTTTTAAATTTATATTCCTTCTAATAACGGAGAAAATCAAGTATTTGTAACTTTTTTGGTTGAATTCTCGAGTGGGTCGTGACGTTTTAGCCCGATGTGTTGAATTCTGGGAAAAAATAAAATCTGTTTAGCTCTTATAGCTTATCGACAATATACGTATTTAAAAGCACACAGCTGACGAATGGTCGTAGTTATTAACCACAATATAAGAATGAACGAAAATGAATATGCATATACCGTTTTGTGTTGATTGAATTAAACTCCTATAAAATTATCTCTAGTAAATGTTTTCGAATAAATTTCATTAACTATTGTTGAGATTTTTTTCATAAAATATTTATTGAACATTTTTACTGATATTGAACTGAAAATATTTCAGTTCTATTTACCGTTATTGTTTTGATAATCATTTCAATGCAACTAATGTGTGAGCAGAGTGTGTATATTATTTTGTAACGGTCACTCTATATTTCTCGGCTTGAGGTCAATTCGTTTACCTTGTAGCTATTTAGCCGCAGGTGTGAGTTCAAGCGTTCACAGGTATCATGGGATGTTGTTATTTGGAAAGGATAACTTGACAGAAAGGATTAGAAAGAGTATGCTGTATTTAATACACTAAGATGTAATACACGATGAGAATAAATATACAATAATTAAATTGTGTAAATTATTTGAAAATAAAATTCAGATTCGTAATTCCGAAAGTGTATAAAAATAAAAGGATTTTTTTTGTATTACTTTCTTAGCGGCAATTGACGTAAAGATTCAAATATGAAGTAAAAAATAGTAGTTTTAATCTTTAATAAAAACTAAATGCAATATTACCCAATTTGATATACCATTACACATCTGTTTGATATCATTGACTTTACCGGAATTTCTTAACTTGTATTCAAATCTGGCTGTGTTTAAATGCTCATAAAACTATCGCAATTTTAAAGTTTTTAATTGAAAAAAAATACAACATACAACATGCATGATTTTTTTTCAGTTTCTTTTTAACATTTCATTCTTACATAATTAAATTCATTTGACAATCATTTTGAGGATTTTTGTACATTTTAAAAAAAAATTCTATGAGAACATTTGTGCAATGTTGAACATGATAGCCGTCATTAATCCAAATAAGTAATACAGTAGTTGTAATAAAACCGATATTTTAGTCATGCATAACTGATATTGACGAATTTAGAATAGTTCGTCCATACATCGTTGTTCTTGAAACAATCATTATTAGTATACATGTAAGTTTCCTGACGTATAAGCGCCATTGAGGATAAGCTCCAGAGAAAGCAGACTAGTAGCGTTTCGTTAGTTTGTTTGTTGGGAAAGGAGAGGAGAGGAAATGCAACCACTTGTACAGATAAACGAAAGAATTACCATACAAGCATTTATAGTCAACACAACCAGAAAGAGTTCCCATCGTTGAACGGGGAATATGAAGGCTTCCAAGAATGAACAAGTGACATGTCTAGCTCTGAACAGTTAGAAAACAGACTATCGACATTGACCGCTTGTTCTTGATATTTGAAACTGCATGCATATATACGTATACGTTTATGATAGTGATGAGTTCTTGCGGCTGACAAAAACTAAATTCCTTCATGGTTATATCTTGCCATACGTTTATATTGGTTTGTAAGATGATTACTCAAAATCGTTATTTGAAAATCCTGTTTGTGAGATGTAGATTCATTTCAATACAGAAATTTCGTCTATATATTAAGTTTCACAAGTGTATAACACGGAGAAGCTCTGAAGGTACATTACTCCCATTTTGTTTGGGTGTGAACCATCGATGTTTACAGTAATATAAAAGAATAAGATGACGATGGTAGAAAGAACTATGGGCGTCATGTGGCAAATATTACATGCATATCGGACCATGAGTTGTCAATCTGTATGAAAAGCTTTCCAATACAACCATATTATTGAGAAGGAATGTTTACATGCTATACTCTCGTACTAGTATTACAGGGTTCTTGTGGCGTTCACCTTAGACATGTTAGACACACATCTTTTTAACGATGTTTAAAAAAAAGACAGAACCAATTTAATGTCATATTTCCCTATTTTTTTAAATATAACTAAAAGTCTTTTATCTGACAAGAATACCCCTATTTAGCGTACAAGTAATTTATTCTTTTTTCTGTTATTGAATACCAAGAAAGAAAATAAATCCCGAAATTAATTTGAAACTTTGATACTCAATAGTTTCCCAGCAAAATATTCACATCCCTTGGGGATAATCAGTGTTCGTCCAGTGGCATATATAACAATTGTGATGACGAATTCCTTCCTTTGTTCGTGAACAATCTTATTATAAAAATCTGTGATTTTACTATGTCCACAACTTCGATGAACCAAAGCAAATTATACATCGACCTGTATTTAAATCAAATTTCTTCTTCTTCTTCTTCTTCTTCTTCTTCTTCTTCTTCTTCTTCTTCTTCTTCTTCTTCTTCTTCTTCTTCTTCTTCTTCTTCTTCTTCTTCTTCTTCTTCTTCTTCTTCTTCTTCTTCTTCTTCTTCTTCTTCTTCTTCTTCTTCTTCTTCTGGTATACAATAGTCTATCGACATTCGATGATTACATACTGTTGGCATACGTGGACTAGTCTATTTACAAATCTTTTACCCCAATTTATTCAAAATATATGTTTTTTTCTTATGTTCAATGTATACATGTATATATTTTTATCCAGTCGTATAAACGAATCGTCGACAAGTGCGTGCATTTTTTTAAATCAATATTTCTGGTATGTTCCAATCTGTCCTTCACTATTGACAATCAGTATATATTACATTTTCCCAAATTCACCCTTGGAAAAAATATTTAAATAGAGTTTAATTTCATCAAATCTTATTTTTTTGGGTATTATTTATATTTTTATGAATACTATTCTTTACCGTGACCAGAAATGTTATTTATAAACAAGCGTATGAGTTTAGTAATGACAAGTAAGACAGAGTTGTATATTATACATCTGATGTTCAAAATGGAAAGTTATAAGTTATCGGCCGTGTACACTGATCAATACCTGCAGAAGTGAAACGATGCATGAACTTGCAAACCCGACAGGAAATCGCTTGAATACCTGGACGTGTCACCTCACACCCCTCACAATACCTTTGGAAGTAATACCTTTAGCCATGCTGGTGATCAGATGAGGAAAGATCAGAATTTATTTGAAAAAAGTTTATTACTTTAAAGAATTATGAACAAATTAGATTTTCGAAAACAATTTTCACGGAACACTTATTTACGATTTCAACTTTGACTTTTTACCTAATTCCAATATCAACAGTTTAAAAACAACAGACCATGGTAATTTAAAAAAAATAAGAATATTTTCCGTATCAAGTTAGTTAGTCGGATAAAACAACCGTACGATTGACAAGATATCGACACGCAATTACGACTACATCAGTTACTATAGTTTTGTTCCTTTGTGGTTTATAGACGTATCGTTATTATTAATCGGGAAAGAAGACAAAATGGCCGAACGCAGAGAATTGATACTCTAAATTTAAAATAAATGGTGATCGATTATCTAGCGGAATAAAACTTTAATATCTATGAATTTTAGCATTTTTATACAGAATGAACATAATATAAATTTTTGATTTTTTTGCGAAGTTTCCCTTTAGGATAAATGCCTGAACATAATTTTCAGGATTTAAGTTTAAATCCTAAGTTTAAGACTAACGATCAATAATCTTACTACCCTTTGTGTTAGTCTATAGCCTAGGAGATAAGCTAAATGCCTTATTTAAATACGTACTGCCGCTATATATCATACATATATTTTTGGTCTTTTTATACATAATATAGCTATGTTATTATATTAAGGAAATAAACACCACTAATTGCAGGATAAATATATGTATTTCATTATTATGTTCTTTTGGAAAATGTTTGTGCTGTATTTAGACCCCTCTACAACGACATTTGTTTCACATGCACACGTATAAAAATTGTGTTTTTTTATCCAACGCAATCGTATGTTTGAACGTTGTTTTCAATTTAGACTTGTTTATGTATATTTTGTATAATGTCAACTTCATCATGGAACACTTTCTCCACAATCAGGGTTTCATTAAGGGAGGAAAATAAGTTTGACATTTGTGTGATGATTTAAAAAGCTATCTCTGTATTAGTTTAAATTGCAATATAAAACAATATTAGATCGATGTCATAAAAATATTAACTTTTTAGTACACGGCGCAAAACCAGGGAAAAGGCTGAGTAGAAACCTCGCCCTTCCCTAGTTACTCAGCCTCAAACAATCAAGTTTGTATTTTTCTTTCATTGACCTAATATTGTATATTTATTTCGTCATCACAATGCTGAATTTCCTAAGTGAACGACCATTCAACTTCAGAATTCTTATTCCAAATTTGATGGAATCAACAAATTGTCATCATACCCTATTTCCCATACCCTTTATATAGAGTTAAATTTTGAAACGATATTAAAATTGATTGAAAGCTTTGAAAAATTAAACAATGGGCGTAAATTATTTTCTGACTAGAACAAAAAGAAACACTTTGAGTTAATTGTTCCATAAAAAGGTAATAGTGAAAAAACATTTGGTATATTTTCTTTCGGAAAGTCCCGATTGCCAAAAAAAAATGAATATTCGAAATCCAAGGATGAAAACGAACCAAAACAGTTGACGAGCTTTCTGCCAAAAAAGCAATACTTATATTTGCTCATGATTATGCCTTCTTCGAAACAACACGCTTGTTAACTGTGTCCACAAAGGAAAGACACATTTCCATGATTGGCGGTGTAAAAGAAGATAGTTCAAAAAATGAAATAAAATATTTGAAGCGATAGAATATTAAAATTGACACAAATAAATGTCTAAGTGTCAGCAATGTTGTGTATCTATAAAATTGGGCTGTATGATAATGTTCATCGAAATATTCAGTAGCACGGAACATTTTGTATATCCAGAGTCCAAAAACTAACAAAGGACAGGAATAATGCATTTAATCAACACAGTATACATTTTTAACTTGACGAATGCAAATGTTCATGCCTGAAATAGGTACAAATTACCAATGATATTTCTATTTTTAAAAAGCAATATTTTGAGTTAAAAATAGGAAATATAAAATCAACAGATGATGAAAAGATAAACAATATTTTACGTTTTATGTTTTGAGGGGATGTTGCTTTATCATGAAAGTTATTGCTATCACGACTTTTGGAGAATATTTCTTTAAGAACAAGTATGCATAGAAGAGCATTGTCAATTACTGTCGGTTCAGGTACAATTTTGTAGAATGATGCAGCTGTTTGGTTTGAACATTCGAGTTTGTCATTTTGTAGTAAAACCTCTTCGAAGTGGTTTTCAAAGAATTCTAGAAACAATTGCTATATTTGATGCTATAACTATTGTAGCAGCATAATGCGTAAGACAAGATCGGTACAAATTTTTCCCTGAAGATATACACACAAAAAAAATGAAATATTAGAAAAACGATGAGGACACATTCGTAAATTATATGTATTGTTTAACTGTTATCAATTTCTGAACGAACTCGACATGTTAAATGGATCTTAACTTTAATTGCTAGATATGCAATGCTACATGGTGTAAAAATTACAATAAATAACATCTTCAAAAATATTATGTGCGTGTCCAAAAATGATGAACATATGATATATGTATATTATCAAAACTGAATATACTATACTGAGTATATAGATTGAAATCAGAAGAAAAACATTTTTATTATTTTTTGAACTATGTCATACTATATATGTAACTGAAGCCCCTTTATTTTCCGGGACTTAAACTAATATACATTAAAACTACAAGAACTCCAACGGCTGCTTTTAAAGATTGATCTAGTTTTTTGCCAAATTTCATTTTAAGGCATGAAATATCTCAATTATTGAACCAATGCATGCTTATTGGCTTAAATCAGTCTTACGTGCGCATTTTTCATATCTATTACACATCTATAACGTATTACCGACAAATGATAATCAATTAGGTGGTTTTTAATCGGAAGCTAATAAACGTTTGATTGTGTTGCCGAAGTCTACCGGATCGTAAAATTGATTAACAATATAAACAGAGAACGTGAATTTAAGAAAAACTTAAATACATGCCAAAGATATAAATTTTGAGGCTTCAGGGCTCTTCAACTTCATACTTTTTTTTGTCTTTATCACTTTATAATTCGATTTATTAATGCGTCTTTTGTTGACGAAATGCGTATCTGGAGTACACGCTTTATCCTTGTATCTATGCTTACTGTTTTCAAATCGCCTCTGAAATCTGAGCAGTCTTTGGAGTTTTCGAATTCGTTATAGACATATTACTAGTATGTATGTTTTTAATTCAAGTTCTTGCTGGAAATATGTTTAAAATTTTAAAAACTTTGTATAGACTTACTTCTATCCATTTATTTGCAGACTGAATCGAAAAAGATGACCGATACAGTTTTATTCCAAAGATTTTTACAAATCAAACTATCCTTGTATCCTCAGCTAAACAAATTACTTTGGTACAATTTACTTTCAGCTTAATGATAATTAGATCAGGAAGTATCGAGAGGTCACTTGACAAGGCACTAGCATAGGTTGACATACTTACTCTATTTACAAACTTCCTACTTGCTTTAATTTTGGAGATCATTGAAAGATTTTTGATGAAAAAACATTGTTAAAAATCAAATCTTGACATTGAAGATCAAAAATGAAGGCCAGAGATGATCTCTCTATGTTTACTAATGATATGTACAACATTTAAATCAATAAAGCATAATGTTAAATGAAAAATGTTTTTTAATCCTTGTATCTATGATGAGTTTATTTGATATTTGTTATACATTGGCCGATTTTGAACCATTTACGGGAAGATTTTGAATTAAGCGATGATAAAACAAGCATTCTGTTTTGAATTTATGAATAAGGAACTTGAAAATATAAATCATGAATTTTATTCTCATTTCCTCTTCAACTGATGATATACGTAAATCCAAGATATTTTTTAGACTAATGAGAGAACATTGGCTTAAATGAGCTAATTGCATATATACGTACCTAATATTTAAAAAAACAACTGTATACTAAAATGTCTCGGATGTAGTTGCTTTATAAACACTAAATGAACTCGTTTATCCAAATGACATGTTGCACATGGTTTGCTTCTTTCAAAAGTATACTAGATAACTTTTTTATAAGTAAAAATAATTCTAAACTTAATATCTGTTATCGTTACTGTACAAAGGAAAACAACTTAATCTAATAAAAATATCAAAATCTCTTTTTTTTTTCTAATCGAAATCTAATATTTCGTTATTTTTATTATATTTCAAATACACTTACCTGATTTTATTTTCATATATAATACATATATATATTATCAACTTATCATTTTTGAAAACATTTTGAAGAACCACCTTTGAAAGTTGATTTAAGGTCAAATGCGGTTTAGAGTATGTTGCTACTTAGATATGGGAGGGGGGGGGGGTGAAAAAAGGGAAACTAAAATTATCTCTATTGTCAAAGATCTTTTGTCAAGCGCAGAAATAAAACCAAGATATTAAGAATATCGACCTTCTAGTTTCAATATTTCATTTCAAGTTTACTGATATACAATATACATCTGATACAGTAACTGAAATGTGGAGTATTGATGGACAGTATATTAATATTTGTGGGGGTTTTACTTCATTTTGTGTCATATCATTACAAAACAACATATGATATAAGCCAGAGGAGGTGGCAATCGAAATTAAACGACGTCATCGAAATACTATTAACACAAAGGTTCCTGGTTCGATTCCCGTTCCGAGATGAACATTTTAGGGACTGAATTTTCGGCTCTCCCTTGGCACCATTTGCGAGTATGGACTTGAGGTAACGATGATAGTCCGTCGGAAATGAACGATAAATGGCTGACCCGTGTTAAGTGAGCACCATATATCTTGCACGTTAAAGACACCATTGTAGATTTCGAATAAGAGCAAGCCGCAAAGTGGAAAGGAAATTAATATAAGTTGCAAAACTTGTTTCCCAATCCCCTATAAATAAATATGTTTAAACTGAACTATCGAAAAACAATTCTTACTGTTTACGTAAAAATAGCATCAATATGACATTGGCATTAAAACAGGAAAGTGCCAGCAGTCCAAATTCTATACATCAAACTCGACAAATCTGTTTTCGATCGAATTGTCCAGCATGTTAATGATATCGTGTTCTGAGGGTAGATTTTTTTACTCACAACAAGAAATTGTTTTTACGATTTTCATCCCATTTTTGTAATAACATTTTGTAAAATGAAAAGTTGTAAATCTTTCAATTGAAGAAAAATTTCGTATCTTCAAAATTGTAATAAAACTTAGGTTTTCATAATTATCCATAAAGACATTGATTGATTGGAAGATATAAAAGCAGATGTTTCGAATTCAAATTAATTCGTATTTGAATGATATCGCAGTTGTGTATTTTTTTTTGTTTTACATATAAATGCTGGTTTTTGTTTTATTTCAGAATTACTAACCACCATTTCCACTTCTTATAACTATATCATTTTTTTTTTATTTCATAATTTGACACAGTTTATGATAATTGTAAGTTATAATTTAAGTTCGCATGGTTGCGAATTATTAAAAAAGTTGTACAGTAAATAAAGATATAAACTTCATACGCAAGTTATAAAATCAGCATTACAAATTTGGATGCACTCATCTGTATCCATAACTGTACAAGGAAATTATAGACTTGCTAACTGCATCATGTGTTTCAAGACGTAACACATTTAATATGCATAACAATAAAATAGTGTTTTTAACATGCAAAAACATTTAGAAAGTTTCTATTTACTTTTGTTTAAACAATGTTTAAGGAAGTATTTAGCGGTCATATCACGTAACACGGCACTTACAGGTACATTGTTCATTAGTACAAAAGTTCTAAACTCTATTTTACCACTTCCTATCTTCACCCACCTTTTGAAATAGTTTTGTGATTTTATCCGACGAACATTTTAAATTGACAAATAATATTAGTTACACAGTGTGCAATTGTCCTAATACGAGAATTTATCGGGTCAATAAAATTCATATCGGGTGAGGCGAAGCCAAACCCGATATGAACTTTATTGACCCGATAAATTTCGTATTAGGACAATTGAACACTGTGTAACGAATTTATCCTGATTTTGTTAAATATTACATATTATTATATTCAAATTCAATGTTAGGACAATATCAATAAATATATTTTAGATATAAAAAAAACAAAATGTGAAAAATAAGAAATATTATGACTACAAAGCAACTCAATTGTTTTTTTGTTTTTTTTATTATGTCAATGGTATAAGGGAGATAATTCCAATTGACGTAATAAATAAGGGAGATAATTCCAATTGACGTAATAAATAAGGGAGATAATTCCAATTGACGTGATAAAAAATTGTACTGAAATTTATTAGGACAATATCAGCCAATCAAATTGCGAGAAATTACTCTAAATCAGTATAACATCAATTATTAATCTTTAAAAAAAAAACGATACGTGAAATGCAGACTAGAATACGTAGAGTGGTGATTCAGATAACAAATAACACACAATGCCATAGCATATCTACAAGAAAAGCATTTATGCACTATTTGCAACCCTAACATGTCTAACATAAATAGATTGATATACATTATAAAAAAATGTCATGACCTCTACATTTTCTGGAGAACATACTTTGTGATGCTGTTTAATTTGGATAATGAGAAATCATTCATTATGTTCGCAATGTTATCATTAAATATTTATCAAAAGTACCAGGATTATAATTTAGTACGCCCGATGTGCGTTTCGACTACATAAGACTCATCAGTGACGCTTATATCAAAATAGTTATCAAGCCAAACAAGTACAAAGTTGAAGAGCATTGAGGATCCCAAATTCAAAAAAGTTGTGCAAAATATGGTTAAGGTAGTCTATTCCTTGGACAAGAAAATCCTTAGTTTTGCGAAGAAATTCTAAGTTTTGTAAACAGGAAATTTATAAAATGACCACATAATTGATATTCTTGTAAACACCTAAGTGCTGAACTGGTGATACCCTCGGGGATGACACGTCCACCAGCAGTGGCATCGATCCATTGGTTTAAATAGTTATCAAAAGTACCAGGATTATAATTTAGTACGCCAGACGCGCGTTTTGTCTACATAAGACTCATCAGTGACGCTCAAATCAAAATATTTATAAAGCCAAACAAGTACAAAGTTGAAGAGCATTGAGGATCCATAATTCCAAAAAGTTGTGCCCAATATGGTTAAGGTAATCTATAACTGGGATAAGAAAATCCTTAGTTTTTTAGAAAATTCAAAGTTTTGTAAACAGGAAATTAATAAAAATGACCACATCATTGATATTCATGTCAACACAGAAGTGTTGACTTCTGGGCTAGTGATACCCTCGGGGACGAAACAACGTCCAACAGCAGTGGTATCGACCCAGTTGTGTAAATAGTTATCAAAGGTATCAGGATTATAATTTAGTACGCCAGACGCACGTTTCATCTATATAAGACTCATCAGTGACGCTCAAATCCAAGTATTTATAAAGTTTAACAAGCACAAAGTTGAAGAGCACTGATGATCCAAAATTCCCAAATGTTGTGCCAAAAACGGCTAAGATAATCTATACCTGGGATAAAAAAAAATCCTAAGTTTTTTTCGAAAATTCAAAGTTTTGTAACAAATGTGTAAACAGGAAATTTAACAAAATGACCACATTATTGATATTCATGTCAACCCAGAAGTGTTGACTACTTGGCTGGTGATACCCTCGGGGACGAAACGTCCACCAGCAGTGGCATTGACCCATTGGTGTAGATAGTTATCAAAGGTATCTGGATTATAATTTAGTCTACATCAGAATGATCAGTGACGCTCAAATCAAAATATTTATAAAGCCAAACAAGCACAAAGTTGAAGAGCATTGAGAATATTGTATATGGGATGAGTCAAATACCGTCTTATATCACACATTACCAGTAGCACGACACATACTTCTGTATAGCAAAAAGAAGTTAAATAGCATTTAAATACTGAACTCCAAGAAAAATTCAAAACAGAAAGTACTTCTTTAAGTTGCGCTAACACTTCAAAACAAATGTAACAACTGTCATGTTCCTAACTTGGTTTGGGCATTTTCAGAAGAATAATATTGGCTAAACCTGAATGTATAGCTAGATGAATTCCATTCTAATATTCATTGTAACATTGTAGTAGTTGATAAAAAAAAACTTAAACGAAACCTTTATCCTGATTAGAGAAGTGAACCACGAAATAAGAGCTAAAAACCTCATTTAGACAAACATGTTCATGCCATTGGAACACGTGTTCTAAGTTGACATTTTATGTTGTCATGACTACTTAAGTCAAATCTCCAGTGTACATGAGTTAAAATTAAAGCTTCTTCAAGATTAGTGAACCATCATCTTACTTGTACATTAATTTGAATTACATTTCAAATTGTTTGCTGTATAATGAAATTGTAAATGTTACTCCGAGTGAATCGACTTTCAACTTCGCGTTACTGCTTCTTACTTCAACAACATATGTAACGTCGTACGGAACAATCGATTGATACAAAGACAAAAACAAAAACAAATTCGTGAATATGTTTAATCAGAGGCAATGCACACGTATTTATCAAAATACAATGTCAGCGATGAAAAAATATCTTGTTTTATTGCATATGCGTTGCCTTTAAATCAACAGCATCAAGAAGGAACATAAATCGCTATGCACAATAATGTTCACCATTTAAAATTTAATTTTGTACTCATTATCATATACACATGATCCCATCCTTCTATAATTTCTTCCTAACAGAGAATAGGTAGATATGATCTATACATATTACTTAACTATTAAAAAATATGGAACAGAGAGATTTTTATTTTCAATACCGAATGGAAACGATGAAAATAAATTCATCATATATACCAGGGTTGAAATTTATATTTGAGCCAGACGCATTTTTCGTCTACAAATGACGTATCAGTGACGCTCGAATAAAGTACGAAGTTGAAGAGCATACAGGATTAAACATTTCAAAACGTTTTGCCAAATACAACTACGGTAAAGTCCTTGGATAGTGTAAACTTCCCACTAACGCCATACATCATTGCACCTTTAGGCACACACCATTACACTATACACCCTGTACCATAACAACATAAATGTAACACCTTAGGACCATACACCTTACACATTCTATCTACACATCCGAAATAACCCATAATGCAATTTAATTTCAAAGAAATCGTGCGACTACATATTTATTTATTTTAAAAAAAAAACGAATTTTGATCACAATAATGTAAATAAATGTACAAAATTAAAAATCAGTTCTATTCAATGTTTTGCAGAGTTCTACATTTTGATAACCACACTTTATATACAAGTTACACAATCAGACCATTCCTCACACACCATTACACCATCCTCCTTACACCATACACCATATCACCATATGTCATACGCCTTTCCATCATATTACACAAGTTTGGGTTTTTTTTTGCGGGGGGGGGGGATTTTACGCTATCCAAGAGCTATAATCTGTTCCTGAGGTATGAAAGCCTAAGTATTTCATAAATTCAAAGCTTTGTAAATAAAGGTCACAGTAGTATACCGCTGTTAAAAATTCACAAATCGATTGAGAAAAAAACAAATCCGGGATACAGGCTTAAACTAAGTAAACAGCTAATTTATAGTTATGACCTTTCAATGAATTCATTCTCGGATACAGTTGAAACAATACTTTATACATTTAATACTTCCGGAATGGTTTTTTTTTTTTTAATAACTTTCATTTCTAAATTCGGAATCACATATTTGAAAGTCTGGAATGTTTAAGAACCAAAAGCAGTTAACAAGCTCTACATGTATGACCAAATAGCAATTGTTATATTTGCTCATAATTTTGACGTCTTCGAAAACTCACTCTCGAGCTAACTTTGTCCAGAAAAAAAAGAAACTGTTCGACGAATGGCGGTGTAAAGGCAGATAGTTCAAAGAAAGAAATAAAACATTTAAAACGATAGAATATCAAAATAGGAACAAACAAATGTCTTAGTGTCATCGTTTTTGTGAATCCATAATATTGGGCTGTATAATAATGTTTATCAAAATTTACAGTTGCAAGGAACGTGTCGTATAACAAGAGTCCAAAATTAACAAAGGACAAAAATAAAAATGTTCCTGATATCGACATTACATTTTGTCGGTCATTAAAATACAAAATTGATTCCAAAAAATATTTCTGATCCAATAGCACTGAATAAAATCAAGCAATGACTTAATTTAAGAGGTGTTTTAGTTGATTTTGAGTAATATGTACCTTTCACTGCAAGAAGGTGAAAACATTTAATCAACACTAAATACATAACTAACTTGACGATTGCATATGCGCATGCTTGAAAAAGGTAGAAATTGTTACTGATATTTCTATTTTTAAAAAGCAATATTTTGAGTAAAAAATATGGAAAAATAAAAGCTACAGATAATAAAAATATACACAATATTTTATGCTTTATGTTATAAGTCGGTGCTGTTATTTCATTGTCTGCTTCATTATCATGGCTTTCAGAAAATATTTCTTTGAGCACAAGAATGCACAGAAGAATATGCAATGTTACATGGTGTAAAAATTACAATAAACGACATTTTAAAAAAAAGATGTTTTCTTTTAGAGTATGAGCGTGTCCAAAAATGATGAAAATATGATATATTATCAAAACTAAATATATATACAGATTGAAATCAGAAGAAAAACAATTATTATTATTTGTACTATGTCATACTTTAACTGAAGCCCCTCTATTCTTCCGGGACTAAACCTTAAAATTGAGAATGGAAATGGGGAATGTGTCAAAGAGACAACAACCCGACCAAATAAAAAACAACAGCAGAGGGTCACCAACAGGTCTTCAATGTAGCGAGAAATTCCCGCACCCGGAGGCGTCCTTCAGCTGGCCCCTAAACAAATATATACTAGTCCAGTGATAATGAACGCCATACTAATTTCCAAATTGTACACAAGAAACTAAAATTAAAATAATACAAGACTAACAAAGGCCAGAGGCTCCTGACTTGGGACAGGCGCAAAAATGCGGCGGGGTTAAACATGTTTGTGAGATCTCAACCCTCCCCCTATACCTCTAACCAATGTAGTAAAGTAAACGCATAACAATACGCACATTAAAATTCAGTTCAAGAGAAATCCGAGTCTGATGTCAGAAGATGTAACCAAAGAAAATAAACAAAATGACAATAATACATAAATAACAACAGACTACTAGCAGTTAACTGACATGCCAGCTCCAGACTTCAATTAAACTGACTGAAAGATTATGATTTCATCATATGAACATCAGGCACAATCCTTCCCGTTAGGGGTTTAGTATCATACCATCATAACATATATGAGAAGGACATAACCCGTGTCATGCCAACAACTGTTTTTAGAATAAATGTGTTTAGTTCCGATGCAAAGACCTTATCAGTGACTCAATATTAACGCCAAAATATGCAATTTTTAATGACTTGACAACAGTATCGTAATTATATCCCTTCTTAATAAGTCTATTCAAAGGTTTTGTAAGTTCCTGAGGTGAATACTGACACCTTTGTGCTTTATAAAGAATATTACCATAAAAAATTGGATGTGAAATACCTGAACGTATTAGAAGTCTGCATGTTGAGCTATATTTACGAATGATGTCTTTATACCGATGATAAAATTTAGTAAATGTTTTGACTAGTTTGTGATATCGAAAACCCTGGTGTAATAATTTTTCAGTAAAACATAAATTTCTCTCGTTAAAATCGAAAACATTGTTACATACACGAGCGAATCGTACAAGTTGAGATATATAAACACCGTAAGATGGTGACAAGGGAACGTCACCATCTAAAAACGGATAATTAACGATAGGAAATGAAAAATCATCCCTTTTATCATAAATTTTAGTATTCAGTTTTCCATTAGTGATATAGATATCAAGATCGAGAAAAGGGCAGTGGTCATTGTTAGTATTAGCTTTACTTAAAGTAAGTTCAACAGGATAAATTTCATTAATATACATACTGAAGTCGTCATTATTGAGAGCCAAAATATCATCCAAATATCTAAAAGTATTATTAAATTTGTTTATCAGATGTTGTTTCGATGGGTCTTTGCTTATTTTTGTCATAAATTGTAACTCATAACAATACAAAAACTAGTGTTTTTAGATAACCGATTTTGATATATTTATATACATTAAAACTACAAGAACTCCAACGGCTGTTTTTAAAGTAACTATTGACGATATTTGTCCATCTTGACTATGCTGTCTCCCGATAACATCTTGGAGTAGATTCCCAACAGTGGTAGGAAACACTATCCAGGGAAATGTAATTGACCAGAGGCAACTCCTCCTGAAATGTTGTAAACTATGCAAATAAATTACTGTTGACCATCACTTAATAAAATAGAAAAAAAAATGAAGGATCTACTTACCTTCGGGCCCCCAATAGATAACCCAAAATTTTCGATGGGTTTCGTGTTATGTTAATAATGTATATACATGTACAATGTTAGAGCTTTATTCAAGTGTAGTAAGAGGCTCTAACATCAATAGAAAAAACGAAGGATCTACTTACCTTCGGGGTCCCAATAGATATACCAAAATTTTCGATGGGTTTCGTGTTTCTAATTCTTAAATTTTACTTAATGTTTTGTAAACGGGTCTCATAAGACAAGGCTACAAAATATTTCTTCAACTTTGCATGATGGAGCGGAAAGTCGTGTTTACTGTATGTGTGGCAGAAATGACTCATACAGTGTTAAGTCTCCTTCAATTATGTTACATTTGTTAAAAAGAGAATGACTTCGACAATTTGATGTACTCGTGGTTGTCTGATAAGACTGTTCTACAGCGCTTACTAATTACTGATTGAATTTCCAACTAGTTATAGGAATCATTGGTTTAGAAGCTTCGTTGTCATCAGCTATCCTTAATTTAGGAAATATTTCTTTATTTTACATCCAATTAGATAGACAACTTCAATATACTTGTTTTTATCAAATTTAAATTTTAAATTGTTCAGTGAGAGGGTAGACAGTTTATTGTTGAACATGAAGTTGATTTATAATGCTAGCTTCTGATTATACTTCTTGAAGGAAGAAGTTATAGCCGCTGTATAACATCTGCATCATGTGAATAAAGTAAAAAGTCGTCAATAGGGAGAACACAGCTGATTTCTATAGGAATGACGATTGCTTGTTAAAAAAAGATTCTTGACACTTACGTGGAGGTTATAAGAAAAAAGTAAAATCACAAAAATAATGGACTCCTAGCTGACTTATGTGTCAATAAAACAAACATTAAATTATCTTGATTTTGTCCGTTAAAGACAATTTTATTTTGTATCAGAGTGTTTTATCTCCTCCTTAATAACATTTTGTATCCATTTTCGTCATTCCTTCAAATAACACATTTCAGCATTACATTTAGCATGTTACACATGCAATATTTGATAAGATTATTCAGCAGGCGATATTTATTTTAATTATTATTCAATGTTTCTATTTCAACATTTAACATTCAATATTTCCATTTAAATTTTAGGTACATGCACACGGCATTGAACATGACAAAAAAGGTACAGGTCGATGTAAAATGTGTCTCCTTATCTTAGGTCAGAAGAGCAAGTTTCTACAAGGAAATAGCAAATAAAATTAACGATATTGGAGCGACATTTAAGATTTGAAATAAAGTGAACCAGATACGTAGCACTCAAATCTATGCTAGGTTCCAGATCTATGGCAGATTCACAATCTATGACAAATATGACGTCATGCCATCCCAAATCTATGGCAGATTTTTTTTAATCTAATCTATGGCAACTTTTGTTATCTCCTAGTCTATATTGCGTATTTTTGTCGTGTTCAAATCTTTTGCAGATTTTGTGCAAATGTAGAACAAGGCAGTTCATGTACAATTACTGACTGGTCTTTTCTGAGTTGAAATGTACGACAACGGGAGCATGTCTATAAACATTTGTGAAATAAAAATTCCATAATGGTCAACCAAATCGTGATGTCAACCATAAAAAGTGTAGAAGTAAGACATAAGACATAAGACATAAGACATAAGACATTTTATTTCACTAAATCCCCCACATGGGGTATGTTAGTACAACATTTTTAACAAACAATAAAAGTGTGAACATATTTACATTAGAACAACATGGTTAACAAAGGTGCAATAATAGTATATATAATTAATACAGATATTTGACAGGAAGTACAAATTATAGTAACATGATTAAGCACATGTATTAAAAGGTTTTAATAACACTTTTGCAAAATTTTGCTATTCCAGTAAGTGTAAATAAATCTGATGTATTCATCAATTCTTTAAATTTTAAAACATTTGGGTTATTACATATATTTAAAGGTAAAAATTTAACTCTTTCATTGTTGAAAAAGGTACATTTGAATAAGTAATGAAACTCATCACCAAGTTCATTAGCATTACAAAGATTACAATGTCTTTCAGTTCTATCAATATTAAAAAATCTGCCCGTTTCAATGGGCAATTTATTACTAAGGCAACGGAATTTACATAAATACATTCTTAGATCAGATGGTAACAACGATAAATATTTCTCAAAACAAAAATCAGATTTGTATATTCTGTAATTAAGACATTTTGCAGAATTCATAACATTATTACTCCAGTTCAACATAAATTTCTCACTTAAACATGTCTTGACATTCTTACTAATATCATCAGATTTAGCAATTATTTGATCATCCCACATCAAATTAAATCCACATTCATATAAAGTACTTTTAATTTCTAACAACCATTTAGAGTGATAGATACCCCTTTTACTAAGCTGATACAATATAGAATACAGTGTATATGAAATTTTTTCTCTTTTACCAAACATGATACGTTGCCAGAAACCAACCATTCTAGCTTTAATACGAATATATAATGGTATTCTACCCAATTCTCCATAAATCATACAATGAGCAGTACTTTTTTTAACCTTCAAAATTATTTTACAAAATTGCATATGCAAGTTTTCTATAATATTACAATTTTCAAAACCCCATACTTCTGCACCATATAACAAAATAGGTACAACCATTGTATCAAATAACTCTAATTGCATATCAATTGGTAAATTCAACTTCCTAGCCTTTCTTAAGACTATAAACATGGCTTTTCTTGCTTGCTGTACAAGATGTGCTTTGGCGTCATTAAAATTACCCTTACATGAAAATATAATACCAAGGTATTGAAAATTTGTAACAATATTAAGGCTTTCACCACTATATTTAAAGTTCATATTATCTGTGTTAAGTCTAGATCTTGAAAATATTACAACTTTTGTCTTAGATATGTTAACTTGCATTTTCCAGGTCTGACAATATAAATACATGGCATTTAATAAGGCTTGTAACTCTGCTGCCGATTCGGCTAAAATTACAGTATCATCTGCATACAATAACAAATATAAACGAAAATATACAGCGACTTCATCAGTATCAAGAAGACGTGCTGCAATACTCATATCAACTAAACCCTTATATGAATGTGACATAAAGTCGACCAAGTCATTTAAGAAAATGGCAAACAATACAGGAGATAGATTTTCTCCTTGGCGTACACCAACATTGGATTTAAAAAAGTTTGAACAAGAGTTGCCTTGTCTCACACAAGACTTTGCATTGTTATACATACTGTTTATAATCTTAAACATTTTGCCATCAATGGTACTTTTCAACAGTTTTTGCCATAAATATACTCTTCTGACAGAGTCAAAAGCTTTTCGATAGTCAACAAATACACAATACAATGTTCTACCTCTATGTAAGTATGAATCAATCAAGCATTTCAAATTAAAAATATGATCTGCCGTACTTTAACCTTTTCTGAACCCTGCTTGTTCTTCACACAATAAACCAGAATTTTCTAAATATGTATGAAGCCTATTATTCAAAATGCAAGTAAATAATTTACCATAACAACTTAAAATAGTAATACCACGATAATTATCCACATCATTTGGATTACCTTTATTCTTAAATATTGGACATATATAACCTTCTGACCAACTATCAGGTATAATACCACTATGAAATACAATATTAAATATTCTTACAAAAACAGGCATTAACTTTACTGTACCATATTTCAAAAATTCATTCAATATAAGATCACCACCACATGCTTTATTATTTTTCAATGATTTGACAGCATATAATACTTCGTCTTCAGTAATATCTTGATTTAATTCAATATTATAATCAGTAATATTATTAGGTAATACAATATCATTATCATCCTGCTCATCAAGAGCATTAAGATTTTTAAAATGATCATACAATACATCCATAGCAATTTTATTTACAGCTTTGTTACCTTTTGTATCACATTTGTTCAAAAGAGACCAGTATGCTTTCGAATCAGATTTACGCAAGTTTTTCAATTTGTCTATAACAGACTTCTGAAATTCTCTAAACTGCTTGTTAAGCGTACGTTTATACTCTCTACTACTAGCGATGAGATTTTCTTTTGTTTCAGCCCTTTGTAATCTCCAGTGGAGATTTTTACATTTACGATATGCTTTACGTTTTAAATAACAATCTTGATTAAAATAAGGTTTACATTTTTTTGACCTGATACCAGGTCGACCGTTCTTGGGTTTGAATTCTACAATCATGTCAGCTTTATCAGCAGCATTTTTAATAATTGAATTACAATTCAATATTACATTGTTGACAGTTTCAACATTAATATTATTGACATCTAGATTTTCAAGTTTTTCAACTAAATCATGAATATTTTCATCATTCAAATTTTCTAAAAATACATTTGCATTATTATTCTTCCATTTTGATTTATATACAACATTGCTATTATCAGCATGTGACAGAGTATCAACAGATTCAAGTATTACAGAAGTATTAAAATGTATGACAACTGGACAATGAATATCACTCAAAATTGGATCAAAATTTTCAATATTGAAGTATGAAATACATTTAAATAACATAGGTGACACAATAGCATAATCAATAAGTGTGTTTTTACTTGTTGTAACAGCCCCTACTAATTGATCATTACTAATTCTACCATTAACAATATACAGATCTAAATTTTTACAAAATTCCAATAATTTGTGTCCATAATTATTTATATTAGAAATGTCCTTCGAAGAACGCTCAATTGGGATACCCAATTCGTACAGGGCATTAATACTGTTCATATATTTTCTGGAATTCTCGTCGATCAGCAGGCTGTCTAGGATTGTATCATTTACAATAATAAAGTCATCATGAGTCCTTGTATGAGCATTAAAGTCCCCAAGTAGGCACACTTGGTAATTTTTATTAACAGTGATATCAATTATATTTTCTAAAATTTCATCAAATATATCAACTGAACCATAAACACTATTCTCAGGGGGGATATATACTATCCCAAACAACAAATCACTTGGCAACAAATTCACAATAGAGAACAAATATATACATTGACTAGAGATATCAATAACTTTTACATATTTGTAAATAGAACTTTTTACAAATACTGCTATACCACCAGACTTATGTCTACATTTCTCACGTATTATAGGTGGTAGTAATTCATAACCAGATAAATGAACATCATCATATGCATCAAATTTTGATTCAGTAAAACACAATATATCATATGATGAAATAAACTCCACAAAATCGGGGATTTTACTTTTTGACACCAACCCACACACATTTAACGACAGAACTTTTAGCTGGCTTTTCACATTTTGAATTTCACAACTTTGACGATCACTTTCACTTATGAATATGGACAGATTTTCACATTTTGAATTTATTTCAACACTGCGCTCCTTTTGACTTCCTTCGCACCCCTAAAATTCTGGCAATCCTAAAGCTTTGTAATCCACGGTATCCATTCCAATTTTAAACAAGTCATCCGGACTATACAATAATACAGAAATCAGGACAGGAATTATCTTCCCCTGAAAATAAGCATTTTCTAATCTGTTCGTGGTACCTGTTTAATCCATTAATTAAAACAACTAAAAAATAGAAGTCCCTAAACAAACAAGAAAGCAGTTTGTTATAAAAAAAATTAAACAGTTTTAAAATAAAAGACTTTTCACATACTAGCAATTTGTATTTCAAAGTTAATCAATCTTTTTTAACTGGTGACAATTTAAGTCAAGATGGTATCCTGTAATTTCATTTTTTTTTCACTTTAAATACTTTGCCAGCCGTAGACGCTAAAATATTTACCTTGTATTCATTCCAAAAATGTCCACTACTAATAAAAGGTGTCAATATTAAGATCGCATAATTATTGCCCCTCTAATGGATAAAAGATCACATTTTTTTTAAACCATTGTAAAATTATTTTAGAGGGAAAGCGGAAAGTGTTTTCTTGCGTATTTTAAACACAGGACTTAAGGAAGTTTGAGAGCCAACAACTTTGTTGAAGTCGGCGACGACTTATAATGGCGTTATTTTATTGTGACGTTACATTTTACTCTTTTTCCGCGAAAATTACGTAATTCCTAAATCTGCCATAGATTTGGAGAAAACAAAGTTTTGCCATAGATTTGATTTGTTTGGCGTTTGTAACGTCATATTTGTCATAGATTAGGAATCTGTCATAGATTTGGAACCCGCCATAGATTGGAGTCCTACAGATATTTTTCGATTTAAAGTTGAATTTTGAAATCAACTTTACTGCCATTTCACTACGATATAACTATTGAAGAATTGAAAAAAAACGACATGTTAATCTTTCGACATGTCCACATTTAAGTGTATAGACATATGAGTTGAAAGAGGAAAAACACAAATGACTCATAAAACAAACTATATATGTGTATGTTTGTGTTCGGATGTATGAATGATACTATTCGGAAAAAATTATTTTTGAAAATATTTCAACATTTCTTTATCTAATTATCCAACAAACCTGTTTCTAAATGAGTTTCTTTGAATACTAGTATCATCAGCATTAATAGTTTCTGTATCAGCTGTGTCAGAAAGCTCATATATAGAGATATCGACCAAATCATATTCGTTTTCAGGGTTCACATCTGGCAATTCTTGTCGAAGAGCTACATTTTAAAGCATTTTTATCATTTATGTTATGCACAATATATCATATAGATACATATAAATCAATGATTATCAGATGGAAACCTGAAATTCTATTGAAACAGATTTGAGTCCAAACACCTATCGCGTGCTGGGTACAAACTAACAACGCTAGCAGTAAAATAGCCGAACTAGGAGTGTAGTAGCTGTACAATTTGTGCCATTTGGCCACCGAGGCCCCTGTAGGAAAGGCAAATAGCACCCAGTATATTAACCACATGTAGTCCTAAACTCTAATATCGATTTTTGTGTTTCATAGCAGATTTCATATTGTAGTATTGTAAGACACAATCTTATGACAAGATAAAACAAACACAATACAAACACATGCCAACAAAAAAGCAGATACAAAACAAGCACATACCAAATACAAAAACAAATCAAAAGCATATATCACAAAAGCAAATCAACAAATAGAAAGTATAAAAACAACATTAGACACATCTAAGTGTTGCTCAAAGACCGATCTAAACCGCATTCGTAAAAACACAAAACCAAATGAAAATATGACGACTTGTACTGTATTTGACTAAATTGATCTAGTTTCTTGCAAAATTTCATTTAAAGACATATGAAATAACTTGATTATTTAACCAATGCATGCATATACATGTAGGCTTAAATAAATGTTGCATGCGCGTTTTTTCATATTCATTACACATCTACAACGTATTACCGACAAAGGATATTCTATTATGTGGTTTTGATCGGATGCCAATAAACGTTTAATGGTTTGGCAAGCCACAAAACCAGGTTCAACCCACCATTTTTTCCTTTAAAGGTTGTCCTGTAACAAGTCAGGAATTTGGCCATTGTTATATTATAGTTCGTTTCTGTGTGTGTTACATTTTAACGTTGTGTTTCTGTTGTGTCGTTTGTTACCTCTTATATTTGAGTGTGAATTCACATTACTATAACACGTGTCATGGTACTTTTCTATCCCACATTCATGTATTTGGTTTTGATGTTATATTTGCTATTCTTATCGGATTTTGTCTAATGCTTAGTTCGTTTCTGTATGTGTTACATCTTAATGTTGAGTCGTTGTTCTCCTCTTATATTTAATGTGTTTCCCTCAGTTTTATTTTGTAACCCGGATTTGTTATTTTCTATCGATTTATGAGTTTCGAACAGCGGTATACTACTGTTGCCTTTATTGATGTTGTTACCGAAGTCTACCGGATCGTAAAATTGATTAACTATACAAACAGAGAACGTGAATGTAAGAAAAACTTAAATAAATTTCATAGACATAAATTTTGAGGCTTCGGTGCTCTTCAACTTCATACTTTATTTGTCTTTATCACTCTATAATTCGATTTACTAGTGCGTCTTTGGTTGCCGAATGCGTATCTGGATGACACGCTTAATCCTGGTATCTTTGATGATTTCTTTTTCAAATCAGCTCTGAAATCTGAGCAGTCTTTGACGTTTTCGAATTCGTGGAATGAACTGGATGACATTATAGACACAGTTTGCCTATTTTTAATTTAAGTTCTGGCTAGAAATATGTATAAAATATTTAAATCTTTGTATAGGCTTACTTCTATCCATTTAAATGTGCAGAATAAATCGACAAAGATGTCCAATGCTGGGTTTTAGCCAATGTTTGCCTGGAAATCTCATGGATATTTACGTATATCATCAATTGACCCGAAAAAGGAAATTTCATCCAAAGATTTTTACGAATCAAAAAACTATCCTAGTATTCATCCCATACAAAATGCTCAGCTCAAACAAATTATTTTGGTACAATTGACTTTCAGCTTAATGATAATTAGATCAGGAAGTATCGAGAGGTCACTTGACAATATACTAACATTGGTAGACATACTGACTCTATTTAAAAACTTCCTAGATTGTTCAATGATATATCGATTTTAGATGAAAAAAAACATTGTTAAAAGATAAAGGAAACAATATATTAAACGCGTTAAATAAGTGTTATCACTGCATCGAGTGTTATTCGATATTTTTCTTCTTAATATAATACATTTTTTTAATAACAATCACGAGGTTAAGAGAGCTTTTAAAATTATGAAATTTGTCTCCAGATTGGCGACATATCGTATTGCACGAGACGTGGTCCTGTAATCTCTTACAAAACACTATTATTCTTGCAGATCAGTGAAAACTTTGTCTACATATTTTCATAAATTGAAAATGCATTCATTTGTTCACTATTATATATTATACAATTACAGTCTTTGTATGACGTCAATATGAGAATATATATTGACATGACACAATTTATTTAACTGAAGACGAAAACCGATGTCGACATACTTTTTTTGTCGGTTTATCATCGTAGTGTTAAATTATTATTGTTAATTAGCCAGTAAAGAGAACCAATTGATTTGTTTGGTTGTTTACGTTTGGTCAGAAATTCTAAAAATAACAGTGCAATAATACTTTTCTATCTGATGTTTGAATTCTACCTTTGAAAATACGGTTGAACATGTAATTCTTTTTAAACAAATCAAATTAGATATATATTTAGCACAATCTGCACGAACTTTTAATTGTATCTGAAATACACGTTTTTTGAAAATTCGTCACTGTCCCAGTATAATGTAAACATTGAATTGTGAACAAACTAAAAGGAACTGCAGTTTATAAAAAGTCAGTGCTCAGGACCATAGACTCGACCATTATTTCCACTTCTAAAGAACGAAAAGTGGGTTACTTGTATGCCAATTGTTGCTTAAGATTTTATGAATACGAGGACCTGTGACCGTAATTTAAGAAACGACATCCCAAATAATAGAAATTTCCTATTAATTTAAAAATAATTGTCAAATTTTGTTATCCTTGGACGAAAAAAGCGAAGGAAGTCTTTTAAATGAAACAATAATAACGTCAATCAGTCTTTATAAATTCACTTTCTGTCGGGTATTGTAAGGACTATTTGGAATATATAGAATTAAGGGTGGGAATATGAACAGTTTTATTTTATTTCACAATGATTGATACATGCATGCAGGGATGTGGTACTCATGGATAAAACTTATTTATTTACCTTTTTTAGTCTTTTCTAAGTAGTTTATTCAACATTTTTGAGATATGAAGAACTAAATTACTTTTGAAACATTTAATGATTAACGAGTTTGAATGTCCCTTTAGTATAAAAGAGTGTGGAAATTATCATTTTGGTCGTTTAAATTGCTAAGAATTATATACGATATGATAAGAACATAGAAAAAAATCAAATCTTATCCTTGAAGGTCAAAGATGACGGCCAGAAATGATCTCTCTAGGTATGTTAATGATATGTCCAACATTTAGATAAAAAATGTATAATGTTAAATGAAGAATGTTTTTGATAATTTTTTTCATTGGCCAATTTTGAACCAATTATAGGTGAATTTTGAATTAAGCGATGATAAAACAGGCATTTTGTTTTGAATTAATGGACAAGGAACTTAACATATAAATAATGAATTTGATTCTCATTTCCTTTTTCTGGTCAATTGGATATACGTAAATATCCACGAGGTTTCCAGGCAAACAATGGCTAAAATGAGCTAATTGTATATATGCCTAATATATATGAATAAGATCTGTATACTAAAATGTTTTGGATGTAATTACTTCATAAACTTTAAATGAACTCGTTTCATCCAAATGACATGCTGCACATTGTTTGCTTCTTACTCAAAAGTTCACTGAATGTCAATTTCTATTACAACAAAAATAATTTATTTGAATACCCCAATTCTTTTTTCAACATTACACGTCACATATTACAAAATACTTTTCCATAACAAACATGACTGCTAACCTTTTTAAACTACCGACGCTATGTTCTGAGTAATCACAATTACCTATCACTTGTTAGAGTTACTAATTTTGTTTTACAATATAATCAAACGCTTTTTATTTTTCTTAAACTTCTTTCTTCTTTCTTTTTTTAATAAATGAAATAACTAGATACACATTTTAAGAGTAAAAATAATTTCAAACATAATTTCCGTTATTGTTACTGTACAAAGGGAAACAATCCAAATCTATCAAAATATCAAAATCGAAATCTTCTAATCGAAATCAACTATTTCGATTATTTTTTTGATTTTTCAAATACACTCGCCTGATTTTATTTACACATATATAACTAATTTTAAACTTAGTATTTTTGAAGAAAATTTTAAGGACTACCTTAAAAAAATCGATTGACGGTCAAATGCGGTTTAGGGTATGTTTCTACTGATACATGGGGGTTGACAATAGGGAAACTAAAATTATCTTTATTGTAAAAGATCTTATGTCAGGTGCAGAAATAAAACCCAGGAGTCGGTTTCACGAAAAACTTTCTACAAAAATTGATAGTAAGTATACTGAATTGTTCATGACTTACGACAAATCTTAATCGTAAGTTTTTTGTTAAAGCGACTCCAGATATTAAAATGGTCTACCTTATAGTTTCAATCTTTAATTTCAAATTTACTGAGATGCACGTACATCTGACACAATGACTGAAACGTGGTGTATTGATTGACATTATATCATTAATATATTTATGGATTGATTTACTAAATTTTGTGTCATATCATTACAAAACAACATATGAGCCATTAGAGGTATACAATTTACCGACTGTTGAAATATTGATACACACATCTTAAGTTGTTGTTTTATGACTGAATTATACCGGATGACCCTTGGGCAATCGACATCAACGACGTCATCGATAAACGATTCGATCTTACTGTTGACGTAAAACATTATGACGTAGGAATTATACGGGAAAGTGAACGAATTCCAATGTCTATAAACAAACTCGAAAAAATATGTTGTCATTGGATTGTCAAGCATGTTAATGATATCGCGTTCTGAGAACTTGTTGTAGGGAATAAAAATATACAAGACCTTAATTTTCAGCGTAGATTTTTATGACTCACCACAAGAACTTGTGTCTACAATTTTAATTTTATAATATTTTTTGATGAAATGAGAAGTTGTGAATGATAATTCACTTTAAAAAAAATTAGGTATGTTTATAAATTAAATCAAACTTAAGTTTTCATAGTTATCCATACTAACATTGATTGAAAGCAATTTTTTTCTCGAATTTAAATAATTTCATCTTTGGTTGTAATCGCCGGTTGTATTTTTTTTTTTTTTTTTTTTTGGTCTTATTCACAAATGTTGTCTTTTATTTCAGATTTACTGACCGTCATTTGCACGCGGTTTATTAAAATAATTGTACAGTGAATACAGATATAAAATCCTTACGTTAATTCTCAAATCGGCATAACAAAGTTTGATGCACTCATTTGTACCCATAACTGTACAAGGAAATTTTAGACATGCGAACTGTATGATGTGCTTCAGGAAGTTATACATTTAATATGAATAACAATACTATAGTGTTTTAACATGCAAAATAATCAGTTGAAAATATAACATTTTGTTTTTATTTACTTTTTCTTTATAACAATTTGATCGGGAAGTATTTCGCGGTCATATCACATAACACAACACTTACATATACATTGTTCATGGATACAAAAGTTTTAAACTCTGTTTTAAGATTTCCTATCTTTCTTTTTAAATAGTTTTGTGAGTTTATCCAACGAACATTTGAAATTGACCAATAACATAAATTATTTAACTTTTAAAAAAAAATAGCTACGTGAAAATGCATACTAGAATACGGAGAGTGGTGATTCAGATAACCAACCATAGTATATCTGCAAGAAAAGCATTTATACAATATGTTCAACTCTAATATGTCATACATAAATAGATTTACAGTGAAACCTGTATAAACCGGCCGGCTACGGGACTATTAAAAAGGGCCGGTTTGGACGGTGAGCCGGTTTATTCAGGTTTCCGTTTTGACCGGAAGTTAATGACTTGTGACGTTCGATATTTTGCATGTAAAAGTTCTCTCTGATTGTAAATTATATCTGATAAATTAAAATACTTCACTCCGTTTTTCAATGTTTGCATTTGCATCATAATGCTCGCGTTTTTTAGATTGTCAGACGAAAGTTTCGATTTACTTCCATGATCATTAATTTGAAATGTTGGAATGGCCGATTAAAAAGCCAGAATATTATCAAACGTAATTTCATCACTATCGAAACGTTGTCATACAGCGATACAATACCCATTTATTGTTGTCATCCGGGTGTTTTTCATTATCAAGGTCATTTGTTTAGAGGTTCACAACAGGGAATCCAGAACTTCGAAATCACGATGTAAATTTCTTACTCCGAGATTTAAATTTGTTTATCCAAGTTACAACGTAATTTCTCTCCGAGATATATTCGTTGTGTCTTTTCGTTTGATTGACACGTTTATAATGTTTTAATAAATACTACAGCTCACTACTGTACGATTGTAAGTTCACAGTTTAACACCTGACTAATTGATTACCTGAAAAGCCATATTGTATAAACAAACATGTTTTGATTGCATATCGATCATTGAAATTAATTAAACAAACCGGTTTTGACAGGTAATAATTAATGTAATTAAGAGTATTGGAACTTCATAATTAGACCGGAATTCGGAATACACAGGGTCCGGTTTACAAAGGGTATTCTAACAAAGACTTTGAAGGGGAAAAATTCGGACTTTCATTTTCGGCCGGAATGGACAGGAAACCGGTTTATTCAGGGTCCGGTTTAATCAGGTTTGACTGTATATACATTTTTTTTAAATGTCATGACCTCTAAAAATCTTGAAAAACATACTTTGTAATACTGTTCAATTTGGGTAATGAGAAATCATTTATTATGTTCACAACCTTATCATTAAATATTGTATCTGCGATGAGTCAAATAAAGTCTTATATTACACATTACCAGTAGCACGACACATACTTCTGTACAGCAGAACAGAAAGTAGTTAAGTAGCAAAAATACTGAACTCCAAGGAAACATCAAAAACGGAAAGTACTTTAAATTGCGCAAACACTTCAAACAAATGTAACAACTGTCATGTTCCAAACTTTGTAATGACATTTTCAGAAGAATATGGTGGACTAAACCTGAATTTAAAGCTAGATAAATCTTCCATCTTAATAATCATTGTTACATTGTAGAAGTAGATAAAAAAAACGAAACTTTTATCCTGATTAAAGTAGTGAATCATGAAATAAGAGCTAAAAACCTCATGTTCATGCCATTTGAACACGTGTACTAAGTTGAAAGTTTATGTTGTCATGACTACTTAAATCAAAACTTCAGTGTACTGCAGTTGAAATTAAAACTTTCCCAAGAATAGTTAACCATAATCTTACATGTACATTAATTTGAAATACATTTTAAATCGTTTGCTGTATAATGAACATGTGGATCGACTTACAACTTCCCGTTACTGCTTCTTACTTCAACAACATATGTAAATTCGTACGGGAAGGAACATCGATTGATACAAAGACAAAAACAAAAACAAACACATTAATATGTTTTAAAAGAGGCAAAGCATACATATTTATCAAAATACAATAAAGCGATGAATGAATATATTGTTTTATTGCATATTTGTTGCATTTAAATCAGCAGCATCAAGAAGGAACATAAATCGCTTTGCCCAATTAATGTTCACCATTTAAAGTTTAATTTTGTACTTATTATCATATACACATGATCCCAGCTTTCTATAATCTCTTCCTATCAGAAAATAGGTGGATATGATCTATACATATTACATTATTATTTAAATTACGAGCAAGGAGTTTTTTTTTATGTTCAATACCGAATGGAAACGATGAAAATAAACTAATCATAGAGGAATACCAGGATTGAAAATTTATATTTAAGCCAGACGCAAGTTTCGTCTACAAATGACTTATCAGTGAATTAGTCTGATTCCTTTCACGGATTTGGCTATACTTTTTTGACCTTTGGATTATAGCTCTTCATCTTTTATATAAGCTTTGGATTTCAATTATTTTGGCCACGAGCATCACTGAAGAGACATGTATTGTCGAAATGCGCATCTGGTGCAAGACAATTAGTACCGTCAATTTTATTAAGTACGAAATTGAAGAGCATACAGGACCAATAATTCCTAAAAGTTTTGCCAAATACAACTACGGTAAAGTCCTTTGATAGTGTAAACTTCCCAATAACGCCATACATCATTGCACCGTTAGGCACACACCATTACACCATACACCCTGTACCATAACAACATACATTTTACACTTAAGGACCATACAATTACACATTATATCTACACCATCCGAAATAACCCATAATGCAATTTAATTTCAAAGAAATCGTGCGAATACAACATTATTCATCTATTTATTAAAAAAAAAAGGTAAATTAATGTACAAAATTAAAAATCAATTCTTTTCAATATTTTGCATAGTTCTACACTTTGATAACCCATAATGCAATTTAATTTAAAAGAAATCGTGCGACTACAAAATTATTTATTTATTTGAAAATATAATGTAAATTAATGTACAAAATTAAAAATCAGTTTTTTTCAATATTTTGCATAGTTCTACACTTTGATAACCCATAATGCAATTTAATTTAAAAGAAATAGTGCGACTACAAAATTATTTATTTATTTAAAAATTATAATGTAAATTAATGTACAAATATAAAATCAGTTCTTTTCAATATTTTGCACAATTCTACACTTTGATAACCACACTTTTTATACACGTTACACAATTACACCGTTCCACACACACCATTACACCATCCTCCTTACTCCATGCACCATATCACATAACCTTCTACAAATGCACCATATGCCACACGCCTTTACACCATACAGTTGGAGTTGTGTTTTTTGTTTTTTGGGGGGGGGGATTTTACAATGACTGTAATCTGTTCCTGAGGTATGAAAGCATACGTTTTTCATTAATTCAAAGCTTTGTAAATAAAGGCCATAGTAGTACACCGCTGTTCGAAATTCACAAATTGAATGAGTAAAAACCAAATCCGGGTTACAAACTTAAACTGAGTAAACAGCTAATTTATAGTTATAACCATATCAATGAATTCATTGTCGGATACAGTTGAAACAACAATTTTTACATTTAATACTTCCGGAACGTTTTTTTTTTTTTCAATTTTATTTACTTTCACTAATTAGTTTCGAAATCACATATTTAAAAGACAGGAATGTATAAGAACCAAAAACAGTTTACGAGCTATATGACCAAACAGCAGTTGTTATATTTGCTCATAATTTTGCCGTCTTCGAAAGAACATTATCGGGTTAACTTTGTCTACAAAAGAAAGAAATCGTTCTACGAATGGCGGTGTAAAGGCAGATAGTTCAAAGAAAGAAATAAAACATTTAAAACGATAGAATATCAAAATTGGAACAAACAAATGTCTAAGTGTCATCGTCGTTGTGTATCCATAATATTGGGCTGTATAATAAAGCTTATCAAAATGCTCAGCTGCAAGAAACGTGTCGTACAACCAGAGTCCAAAATTGACAAAGGACAGGAATAAAAATGTGCCTGATATTGATATTGCATTTTGACGGTCATCTATTGTCTTATAATCTTTCATCTGCAGGATTAAAACAGTTTGTACATAGGTAGTTATGAACTGTAAAACATTATTTACTGCAAAACTTTCTTTTCCAGTTACACTGACGGATGCAACAAAATTGATTCCAAAAAATATTTCTGATCCAAAAGCACTGAACAGAATCAAGTAATGACTTAATTTTAGAGGTGTTTTTGTTGATTTTGAGTAATAAGTACCTTTCACTGCAAGAAGATGAAAACATTTAATTAAAACTAAATACATTATTAACTTTACGATTGCAAATGCGCATGCCTGAAAAAGGTAGAAAATGTTACTGATATTTCTATTTTTAAAAAGTAATATTTTGAGTAAAAAATATGGAAAAATAAAAGCTATAGATAATAAAATTATACACAATATTTTATGCTTAATGTTATAAGTGGGTGCTGTTATTTCATTGTCTGCTTCATTATCCTGGCTTCGGGTAAATATTTCTTTGATTACAAGTATGCAAAGAAGAGAGTTTTCAATCACTGTAGGTTCTAAGTACAATTTTGTAGATTCGTACACTAATGCTGCAGTTGTTTGGTTTGAACAATCGAGTTTGTCACTATGGTGTAAAACTTCTTCAAAATGGTTTTTAACAGAATTATAGAAAGCAATAGCTACATTTGATGCTATAACTGTTGTAGCAGCATAATGAGTAAGACAAGATCGGTACAAATTTTTCCCTGAAGACATACACAAAAAAATCATTTGAAATATAAGAAATACGATAAAGAAACATTCGTAAATTATATGTATCGTTAAACTGTTTTTATTTTCTGGTCGAACTTTACATGTTAGATGAATGCTTACTTTCATTGCTAGATATGCAATGTTACATGGTGTAAAAATTACAATAAACGACATTTTCAAAAAAAGATGTTTCCGTTTGGAATATGAACGTGTCCAAAAATAATGAAAACATAATATATATACTATAAGAAATAAATATATACAGATTGAAATAACAATAAAAACTATTATTATTATTTGAACTATGTCATACTTTAACTGAAGACCTTCTACTCTTCCAGGACTAAACCTAATATACATTAAAACTACAAGAATTCCAACGGCTGTTTTTAGAGTTACTATTGAAGAAATGTGTCCATCTCGACTATATCGTCTACCGATGACATCTGGAAGTAAATTCCCTGCAGTGGTAGGAAACACTATCCAGGGAAATATAATTGACCAGAAGCAGCACCTCCTGAAATTGTGTATACTATGTATTTAAACTACTGTTACTATAACTGAATAATATGTCAGAAAATATTATGTAGATTGTGTATATACCATGATAACAAAATTTGTGAAATTGGGAGGCGCTATAATTATGTAGAAAGGTACGAGCATGAGAACAGATATCAGTCGTAGCGTCACGTTTTCCGGATATTAAGATACATTTAACTTGCAGTTTCATTAATCTACGACGTGAATATAATTGATTTCTTATTCAAGTAAGTTGGACAATACAAGACTAGACTATACTAGTCAATTTCAGGTCAGTTTTGCACTATTAGGCTGAATGTCTTGTTTTACAGTGTTCGTGGTGGTCCGTTTTTTTTACAATGTTCGTGGTGGTCCGTATGTCGCTCCCATCGTGTTGCTCATGGTAGTGAAATATTCAGAGTTTCGTCTCATTCGTTAAACGAATTGAAAGATTGACGGAGATTAGCTACATAAATTGCTTTATTTCCGTGGTCTAATGACATACATTTGACATATATGCATTGGCCTTTTAAAAAAAATATTAATTTCCAATTCGTCAAAAACACACACACACATGTATATAAAGCTATGTGTGGAGTGAAAACAAAAATTAGTGTCCTTTAAATGTATTTAACAAAACTGAAAATGTTATCTTTCTAGTTTCAAATTACTTAAATGTACAATAGAAATGTTTTTATCACATATATGTCATACCTATTTCTAAATGAGCTTCTTTGTCTACTAAGACCACTGTTGTTGATTTTTTCTGTGTCATTTATCTCAGAAAGCTCATATATGGAGATATCGACCAAATCATATTCGTTTCCAGTGTCCATTGCAGGACATTCTTCTGGAAGAATAATATTGTAATGTATACCGTGATAAGGATTATTTGTTTTGTAGACTGTATCTACATGTATATTTATAGTGTGTATGCTTCTTTCATACAATACCATATATAAAGCATGTTATTTACTAGTGATTGGTTAACGGCTTGTTTGTGTTTAACGCCACTTTCAGCACTTTTGGTTGTATCGGTAACGTTTTCTTAGTAGAGCAAGCCGGAAAAACAAATGACTAAAAAGGCAAATGCAAAAATAAAGTATACAAACACAGCAGACACATTAAGTTTTGATCAAAAATGAAGAAACAAAATAACCGGACTCCGGGGAAAATTGCAAAATAAAAAGCTCAGACGCATCAAACGAATGGATTGCTCATAATTATTCATGCACAAAACTAAATGATATCTAACATTGTATTAATGACTAGATTGGTCAAAGCTTAATTTTTAATAGTATTAGGTTCTTTATTTCTGTACTTATTTTGGCAAGACCTGACACGATATTTTCAGGCTATTTAAAGGACTTTTTTTATATTTATACATAAATGTAAATAAATATACAACTGACGGATCGAACGTTCAAAAGTCAGCATATTAAGAAAATGAAATATATCAATTCTAATTGCTGATTTAATATAGAAGGCTTCGCTGTGACTTTAAATGAAGAACAACGAAGCAAGTGATGTTCCTTTGCGTTTTGTGTCTTTGTTGTACATGAACTGATATTGAGTCAGACATGATACCCCATTGTCATTTATTTTTTCATAGTTTCCGAATGGGTTAGAATGAAAAAATAATCCATAATACATCCATTAAAAAAGGTTTCAACTTTCAATGTTATTGGAAGTTTCTCAAATCATTAAAGACTTTGTATTAACTCACCTGTATCCATTTATGTTCAGGTTGGGTCGACAAAGAGGTTCAATGAAATTTTATTGCCAGAAGTATTATAAATTGGAATATCCTGGTATCTATTCCATGTTAAATTTTAGTAAAATAACTATTTTTGTAATTTCAATTAACTTTCAGCTAAATCATGTAAATAACTATTCAATCAGGAAGTATTCATAGGTCATATCACGTGACCAGTCACTTACAATGGTACAAAATATCAAACTATATTTAAAACTTCCTTCCTCCCTTTCGAGATATGAAAGATTTTAAACAAAAACAACAATTCTAAAAAGATGAAAGAAAAATATTTGAAACGCGATAAAAATTCTACCACTTCATCGAGGTTTATATGACAATTTCTATTTAAATTGCATATTAAGGAATACGTTTATATGATTGGTCCCGAAGGTTTCTTGTGGTGGCTCGTAGCGTTATCTAATTTTTAATACCTTTGAAGACGACGTTAACGGAATTTCTTGTTATTACCAATATAAACAAGACGATGGGCATATAAACACAAACTGACTCGACGTATAGAATAATTTTTTTTCACTTTGCGTTCATCCATTCTTTGAATAAAATTTACAAAATATTCATTTGAATGTTAATCAAATAGTTTTGTAGTTTATTTTTTATAAGATATCAAATTATATGTAAAACAAACATATGAACCAAGCCAACTCAATGACAAAAAATATAAAGTCTCAACTCTTAATGTGTGCTTGCATCATCAAATCTATTCGTTTTACGATAAGACATCAATTTTGTTTTTTTTATCGTTTAAAAAAACTGAATTTGAAAATCTGTTTTACATATTATGGTTACTCGATTGTTTTCAAATAAGGAACAACTAGCTTGGCAGTATTTCTGTATAATAGTGTCCAATTGGATAACATCATCGGAACAGGTATACAACCAAAATATAAATGAGGTAAAAGATAGCATCCACGGACTTCCTACTTTGTATTGCAAAAGACTTTGAAATACCATTAATCTAAAAGAAGAAACAATACTTACATCAGGTAATTTAATTTGTTTTTATCCACTGTTAATGTGCAACTAAATAACAAATTATATCAGCTCCTTTTGGTTCCAAACTTCCCGAGTTATCATGATACCGAAAAGTTCTGTTCCTAACAATTTGTATTTTATTCTGGGTTTTTTTCTGTATGAACTAAAATTCAAATGTAATACAGTGCTAAGACATCCTTTGTTTAAGATAATAAACGAAAACTATGATATATTGACCTCAAGAAAGGATATGTAGGGGCATGATTCTATTACGGTCGTATCAAGGCATTTCAGACTATACATGGCTGAAAGTTTGAGATTCAAACCGCTTTTGAAATAATTAATGATATATTATATAAAGGATTTTGGACATTATTAACAGGGTAAAACCCTAAATTGAACCGAAAATATATAGGGTGTTGGGATGAACAAATAAATTAAATCTTGAAGGTGTCATATGAAATGTCATCTTCCTATGTATGCAACACTCTATATTAAGGAACTGGACTGATGTGCCAACTCTAAACACTTGTGTCAAGGATAAAGTTTTGTTCCCAGCACATGATTTGAAACATTCAAGTACTCATTATGAATGTTAGTGTGCTTATTGATTGAGCTTAATGTTCTTGGATCTTTTTCCTTTTAACCATTTTCTCTATCTTTTATGGCTTTCGATGTATTAATCAAAATTTTTTTAATATACTTAATATTAACATTTCAAGGGAAATAACCGTAAATTAACTTTTCGATTTTCTCAAAATGACCTAGTTGATAGACCTCATCCTGCTGATCATTTTAATTTTATCAATGTTGGCTAAATTGTTTTACTTTTATTTTTTTACAAGCTGTATGTTAATCTTTAATTGACAGCACGACCTTTATACGCGCACTTCTGAAAAATCTTGTTTACTACTTATCTTATGTTTTGTTTAAACTATTTTATTTAAGTTATAATCAACTCTAACATTCAGCAAGCAACAATCACCCAATCAATAGGAAATGGTCTGTAAGTAAGAATTGTTGTTATGGACCTTTCAATGCCAGCGAGCCTACACAGTTAGCTTTATTAAATTATTAAAAATTTATATTTTTCCTTGTCCAATAAAACATCTTGATAGCTGATAACTATGGACTGTGATAACAAATTCAAAACTATAAAGTAGCAGAATATTTGATATTTCTACCGAACTGCACTGGGCCCTTCCTGACATCTTAGATGTCATATCATTTCAAAATGAATTGGAAAACAATAGAAATATATCCTAAAGTTTAAATACAAAGTGGAGCAAACACGTTTATACCTCTTGAAATAAATCCAACGTTACATGTTTTAAAAGCTCTATTTTAATTTATGAGCGTTTTACAACGGAGCAATACATAAATAACCTGTTTTATGAATCAACTTATTCCCAAACAGGTTAAAGTACATATTACCAAGTCTTCATATAACATTTGATTTGGACATGATTGTAATAGAATTTACTCAGTTTATTGTCATTGATAGAAATTATTATTATTTTATGGAGTTCATTAATGTGTAAATCGTCCTTCACTAATGTTTACCCGATTTTATTTTTTTTTATTTTTTCTCTTAATCGATTGATGAATTTCGAACAGCGGTATACTACTGGGGCTTTTACTTTCCACTCATACTTCCGAATGAATTGTATCGGACTGTTTTCCCTTTGTTCATGATGTTGTGGAGTGAGAAGATCGAGTTATCGACATGGCTTCAATTTAACCTTTATCAAATTATATAACCATGAAAAAATCATGTTATTACTTGAGAACGAATAACACTTTGTGGTTATATTGGCCAACGTAACTGATTGATTTGTTCTCACGTATTATAAACGTGGCTGATATCTCATTCCTATTTAGGACAAATCAGGAGAACAAACTGCTAAACAATGCAAAATATATGTAAGCAACGTGGTTTCAACAGGACAAATTGCCAGAAAGAAGTAGTAATTCTTCCTGACTATATCCACCTACAGAAACCTCTGTTTGGCTGTGATGTTCATCCAATTGCACTGTGAAACGGATGCACAGTGTTAGCATAGTTTTATTTGACATATGGAAGAACGAGTTCCATGAGTCCAAATTTATCTGCGCTATTCATCCAGCAGGTCGATTTAAATGAACCCTAAGGCAAAGGTGGAAATAATTATACGCATTTACTGTATGAGATTTATCTCAGGTCTGCCCTTTATGTCTCACATGCTGTTGCAAGTTTTTCTCTCTGATAAGTTAAGTTGAACTGATTTTTATTTTGTTCTTAATCTGTTCTGTTAACATTTAAGAGGGAAGGTATGACACCGTCATATTCTGTATGTGCCTGTTCCAAGTCAGGAGCCTTAAATTCAGTCGTTGTCGTTTTTTTTTATGTTTTTCAAAATTCTTTTTCGTTTATAGCTTTGCATATTCATAAAGGCAACAATTGGAAATCAGGCCGGAGTTGTCTCGTTTAAATGGTTAACATTGGTCATTTCGTGGCCTTTAAGGAGGCTCGAGGGTATAAAAAATTTAGAAAAAAATTAAACATTTGTTTTTCATTACAAATTTTATTTATTACCTTTCGTAGTTGTTACTTTATCATATGGTACAAAAAACATTCAAAACAATTAATTCGTGTTGGCCCCAGATGACTTTTAAAATGTAAACATCATTGAAAAAGTTCCAAATTATCTCCCTGTGGTGGAAAAATGCCATTTTTTGGCTTTAAAATTGAAATATCTCTTTTAACTCATCGGTGACCTATATTTTTTCGATATATGCTGTACTGAAACTAAATTATTGTAAAATTTGAGCGATTTCTGTAATAAATTTTATTTTTTTATTTCGATATTACCTTTATTTCTCCTATTAGTTCAACAGAAAAAAAAACACTTTTACAAAGATGTATGCTTCTTTCGAAGGCAGATTGTGAGCGCAAATGAACGGTGACCCCATTTTTTTATTTTATTTTTCTATTCACTATAAGATAAAGTTCATTTATAGAAAAATATAGAGAAATCCTATATAAATGATTTAGACCCGCTAACCCCCTTAAATATCTTACTAATTGGTTTTTAGTTTGTTCATTGTTGAAGGCTGCATGACAACATATAGTTGTTAAGATATTTGTCTTTGTCATTTGGTCTCTTGGAGAGTTGTCTCTATGGCAATCATACCACATCTTCCTTCCTTTATAATCCATCACAAGTCCCTATCAACAATACACTCCGCACAAATAATGATTATTCCGTGCAATCAGGAAATTATAATCTGAACCGATCTCAAACACTGAAATGGTTAGTAACACAGAAATAAAAGCAACAAAAACAACAACGTTGGATAAAACATATTGATGTGAGTCATGTTTTAATATGTTTCCATACAGCATAAAGAGGTATGGATAACGACATCGTACCAGATGTATGATTCAAAAATTTGTATCAACATAATTCAATACAACTGAAAATAAAAACTAAACATTATGCAAATTTAGAAGACAAAAAATGTAATGAAAAGACGTTATATTCTAACTTGATAGAGTAGGATTAAATTTATAAACAAACACAACTTAGTAATACATCACTATTTACACAATGAACTTCAATCAATCGACTACATAAACAAAATCATGGTAACAAATTTAAAATCCTCTATACTTTGTTTATCAATAGAGGATGCTTTGGTAGAACATTATTTTCATTGAAAAATCTTTTAGTCTTGTACTTATGTAATAGCAATTTACATTTCTTTGACATAAATAATAATTATTTCCTCTATTTTAACGAAAATAAAAAAACAAGTCATGCATTATATACACATTGTACTTTAATAACTATACAAAGTATAAAGGTCTATATTTCGATACTTATACATACTTTAAACTGTATATATTATTATGATTGAATAAAATATTCTTCTATAGCTGACTATGCGGTATGGGCGTTGTTCCTTGTTGACGGCCGTACGGTGACCTATAGTTGTTAATTACTGTGTCATTTGGTCTCTTGTAGAGAGTTGTCTCATAGGCTATCATATCACATCTTCTTTTTTATATAAGCTTTTTAAAAGTTTTTAATGTGTAGACGGTTTAATTTTAGATATAAATAAAGAGTGCACAGTGTTCCGTTTTATACTTGGGAACAAAAAGAATATTACCAGAACTTTGTCTGCTTATTCTAAAACTTACCTGATTCACATCTTTTAAAACATTGAGATAGTCCGGTGATAATTGGAAGAGGGAAGAAAGATACCAAAGGGACAGTCAAACTCATAAATCTAAAACAAACTGACAATGCCATGGCTAAAAATGAAAAGGACAAACAAACAACAGCACACACGACACAACATAGAAAACTAAAGAATAAACAACACCTACCCCACCAAAAAACTAAGGGTGATCTCAGGTGCTCCGGAAGGGTAAGCAGATCCTGCTCCACATGTGGCACCCGTCGTGTTACTTATGTGATAAGAAATCCGGTAAATAGTCTTATTCGGTAGGTCAAATTCATGAAAGGGAGGGAGATTGTAGTTACGACGTAAGGAACATATCTGATATCATTTGCGAAACGGTTATTCTATAACGGTCAACCAACTCATGATGGCGTCCGTTAAATTAACGAAAGGATGATTTCAACTTCACCATTTGGAACTCTTGGTTTAATAGCTTCCTTGTGAGTAACAACCCTCTATCAAGAAAATCATGATAGGAAATGCAAGCACGGGAATATCGTATCAATTGGGTGATGTATACCCCGCATGCAGGTGCTGCTGGAATGTTGCTACTTTGAAATGGAAAGTTCACAATTGGGAAGCTGAAATCATCTCTTTTGTCGTAAAGTTTTGTTTTCAACCGACCCTGCTTGTCAATTTCTAGATGTAAGTCAAGATATGATGCCGATTTAACTGTATCTGTAGTATCCTTGGAACAGTACTTTAAAAGCTAAGATTACTTTTCTATAGAGAAAAAAATCTTAAATAATCATCCGTAGCAACTGTCTAAAAAGTATCGGACTTCTTTTAAACTGACTTTTTCTGTGCGTATTGTTTTGTGTTTGTTTGTTTTTTTATAAATTGGCTAGAGGTATATGGGAGGGTTGAGATCTCAAAAAACATGTCACACCACATCTTCCTAAATCTATGTTTAACCCCACCGCATTTGTTCGCCTGTCCTTAGTCAGGAGCCTCTGGCCTTTGTCAGTCTTGTATGATTTTTGATTTAAGTTTCTTGTGTATATTTCGGAGTTCAGTATGCCGTCCACTATAACTGAACCAGTATATATTTTTGTTAAGGGGCCAGCTGAAGCACACCGGGTTCGAAATGTTCTCGCTGCGTTGAAGACCCATTTTATTGACAGTGTCATAACATTATGCCAAATGAAAACAAATCGTGCTGTCGTTTTTTAACCTTATAAAATAGTTATAACATAAACTATAAAAAGACAATTTCTTTATGTTCTGAAATATTCTGAACTAAACACATTTATTTCTAAAAAAAACAGTTGTTGGCATGACACGGGTTATGTTCTTCTCATATATTTTATGATAGTATGATACTAAACCCCTAACGGGAGGGATTGTACCTGATATTCATATGATGAAGACATAATCTTTCAATCAGTTTAATTGAGGTCTGGAGCTGGCATGTCAGTTAACTGCTAGTAGTCTGTTGTTATTTATGTATTATTGTCATTTTATTTATTTTCTTTTGTTACATCTTTTGACATCAGACTCGGACTTCTCTTGAACTGAATTTTAATGTGCGTATTGTTATTCTTTTACTTTTCTACATTGTCTAGAGGTATAGGGGGAGGGTTGAGATCTCATAAACATGTTTAACCCCGCCGCAATTTTGCGCCTGTCCCAAGTCAGGAGCCTCTGGCCTTTGTTAGTCTTGTATGGTTTTAAATTTTAGTTTCTTGTGTATAATTCGGAGTTTAGTATGACGTCCATTATCACTGTACTATTATGCATATTTTAGGGGCCAGCTGAAGGACACCTACGGGTGCGGGAATTCTCGCTACATTGAAGACCCATTGGTTGCCTTCGGCTGTTGTTTGCTCTATGGTCGGGTGGTTGTCGCTTTGACATATTCACCATTTCCTTTCTCAATTTTAAAATATAAAATAATGATATAGTATTATTATCACGCTATTGGAATGCTGAACACAGTTCTGATTGTAAAATCAAATACGTTAAGCACTTAAATACAGTACTAAAAGAGGGACGAAAGATAGCAGAGGGACAGTTAAACTCATAAATCGAAAATAAACTGACAACGCCATGGCTAAAATGAAAAAAAGACAAGCAGACAAATATAGTACACATGACACAACATAGAAAAATCAAGAATAGACAACACGAACCCCACCAAATACTAGGGGTGATACTAAACTATTCTAATGCAAATGTTGGATTTATTTAGCAAAATAAAACTAAACAAAAGAGTGCTGATATTCATATATTCAAAAACAATGTTTGTACTTGCACATATGTATATTTTTCGTTGTCACAGATTAATTCAGTGTTATAGAATTTCATTTTTATAACCAAAAATAAAACAAAAACAAAACATAATAAAATAAAACAAAACAAAACAAAACAAACGAAAAAAACACATTACTGGTTTATCCAAACACCATGTTATAAAGACATCCTGTTATACTCCCTGGCGTTACTTCATAATCAATCCAAAATTTTTAAAAAAGACTGAACAATTGTGAATGAGATCAAGATAATTTTGTTTTTATTATTTTTTCCTAAATATCGGCCATTTAGAAAGTCACATTTTTATATTTCCTCATATCTTTGTCGTGTTTGACAACAACACACTTTTATTTTTATTTTGTCAACAGCACCAAGAAGCCGATCTACAAACGGAGGTGTGAAAGCTGATAATTCAAAAAATGAAAGGAAACATTTAAAACGATAAAAAATTACCATTGGCACAAATAAATGTCTTATAGTTAATGTCGTTGTTTGTCCATAATAAAGTGTTGTATAGTGAAGATTATCAAAATAAACGGCTTCAAGGAAAGTATCGTACAACCAGAGACCAAAATTAACCAAGGCTAGGAAAAGGAAGGTACATGATACAGACTCATTATCTATCTTTTTGTAATCTTTCATTTGAATGATTAATACAGTTTGAACAAATGTAGTTATAAATTGTAATACATTATTCACAGTGTACAAGATTGTTTCTTTTCCTTCCTTATCAACTGATGCAGCAAAATTTAGTCCAAAAAATACTTCTGATCCTAAGGCGCTAAACAGAATTAGATAATGATTTAATTTTAGAGGTGTTTCAGATGTAGTGTAATAATTTCTACAATTGATAAGAAGAAAATGAAAACATTTAATCAAAACTATATACATTATAAATTTAAGAACTGCAAATGCGCATGCCTGAACAAAGTAAATGTTGTTGTTGCTATCCTCGTTATGAAGAAGTAAAATTCTGAGTAAAAAATAAGGAAAGATAAAAACAGCCGCTAATACAGTGACACACATTAGTTTGCCCTTTATAACATACTTGAGTGTTGCTAAATGGTCTCTTTCATTGTCATGTGAACGGGAAAATATATCTTTTATAACAAGTATGCATAAAAGGGCATTTTCAATGACAGTAGGCTCTAGGTATAATTTTGAAGAATCATAAATTGAGAAGGCTATTGTCGAATTAAAACATTCAATTTTTGCATCATGATGTAAAATTTCTTCAAAATGGGTTTTTAGAGAACTATAGAACACAATTGCAACATTTGATGCTATAACTATCGTAACAGCATAATGAGTGAGACAGGATTTATACAGATTTTTTCCAGAAGACATACACATAAATAACATTTGACATATCAAAAAAACGATGAAAAGACATTCATAAATTATATGTATTGATAAACTTTGTCTGTTTTCTGGATTTACTGTACACTTGACATGAACACTTACTTTTATAGCAAGGAATGCAATGTTACATGGCGTAAACATTACAATAAACAACATTTTTAGACACGTGTGTTTTCTCTTTGATTTTGAATATGTCCAAGTATCTGGATAATACAATATACCGAAAATAAATACTAAATAGATAAAGAGTGAAATTACTAGAAATATAATTATTAGTATTTGTACTATATCATATTTTATCTGAAGTCCTTGAAGACTTGTAGACCCGAACCTGATATACATCAAAACAATCAGAATTCCCACGGCTGTTTTTAATGCAACTAAAGATGATATTTTCCCGTCTCGACTGTGCTGACTTTCATTTTCACCAGGAAGTAAATCACCAGCAGTTGTTGGAAGCACAATCGTAGAAAATATGATGGACCAAAGGCAGTTCCGTCTGAAATAATGTAGCGATTGGTTTTATATAATAGTCTAGAAACTGTTGAACTGATGCATAACAAAATTATCTGTTATCTAATAAAAAGTTAATAACGTATAATCGACAAAAATAATTTAATTTGACGACATTTGAACGTATATTTTGGTTGTTTGTTAACTTTCGGGTTTTTGTTTATCGATTACAATGATAAAAAAACAATGTGTTAAATGTAAGTCTAACACGTGTATAATATGCTATATGGTAGAGGTATCCTGTACGAAAAAATCCAGGCGTCTTTTACACGGATTCCAGGCGGATATTTTAGAGGGAATCCGTTTAAAGTCCACTTTTACACGAAGAATCTTTCTTACATGGATTCCAGGCGGGTTACGGGCGGAATAGAGCCGAAATATGCAAATTTATCCGCCTGTCTTAGGAGGAAAAATTTCCGTCTAATTAAAAGGAAAAATGTTTTTCTCAAAAATATATCCGCCTAAAGAGACGGAAAATATATCCGCCTAAAGAGACGGAAAATATATCCGCCTAATGAAACGGAAAATATATCCGCCTTCGAAAAAAAATCCGCCTTTGAATATGAAAAAAAATCCGCCTTAAGAATATGAAAAAATTCTGTCTTCAATGAAAGATTTTTTTCATTCCAAAGATTCAGGTTTTTACCACTGCCATACCTTCTTGCGAAGAAAAACTAGGCCTTCATACAATAAAATGCAAAAAATGTTATCAAACTTGATCGAATTTATTTAAGCAACTACAAATTACTATACATGTATGTATAATTTTGACATTTTTAGTTCTTCACAATTTCTTCATTTTCAGTTATTAGTCATATTTTTAAGGGTTTTTCAGTGTTCTTTGAATATAAATTATTATCACAAGTTCCTGAATTTATTTCGTGCATAACTGATTTGCTCTGTAACAGCATCATTGATATGACCATCTTGCATGGATCTGTTGTGTTTTGTGCACCAAGCAGTAACATAACCTGAAAAAAAAGAGGACATAAATTAAAATTACCATGCATTATTGGTTTAACTAAAAGGAATTTGACAAATTTCTCTATGTTATACAGGTAAATTGTGAGCTGCCTAAGTAGGTGGGGTCTTCCATCATTTTGACATATTGACCTGAATTTACTATTTTTACCATATATCATTCAATATACATATTACAACAGAAACATCTAAAACTTGAAATTATAAGATTAAACTATGAAAAATAAGATGTTAAGCATGTTTTAAAGAGTAATTATATTTTAAGAAAAAAATCCTTGTAAAATCAAGGGCAGATAATTATAATGAATTTACTATGACCTGTTTTGGAGATTTTCTCAATAAAATAAGACCTCTGGGCTGTAACCCCTGTTTTCAATTTGCTAATTTTAAAGATATATATCATGTTTATATCAAAAAAATATTACAGATGGTTTTACAACTTTTGATTTTTTTCAAATTTGTTAAAAGTCCAATATGTGCAAAAGTTACTTAAAAAGCATTCATAAGGATTTCTTTCATATAAAACTACTTACTTCAAGTCTGATTGAATGTGTCCATTCTTCAGTCCTATCAGAAAATAATTTTCTTTTGTTTCACCAGTTCTGAAATATAAAAAAAAATTGTCTTATTACAATTAAACAAAATAATTATTACATATACTGTGCATGAAGTGTATAGGTTATTCTTTACTTTGATTAGTACATGTAGTATTGGTCTTTTATTTTACTTTAACATCATAGGCCTGCATTTACATGTACAAAATGTTTGTCTTGCCATTTTAAAAATCTTAAATTTGATCCATAATCATGATAATTGAGTACATATGTACTAAATTTTAAAAGATAACACTTTATGATTTTTCGGAATAGATGTCTATTATATATATTTAATTATTACAGTCATACAACAGATCTCCAATTTTGCTATAAAATAATATCATATAAAAGAGATTGTCTTAAAGATATAAGTCTTGTGTCATACACAAATACCACAGTAATTATGAACATGATGTAATTATGCAAAAATTGAATGGTCTTATATAGTTATTTTCTTGATCCTACATGGTACTTATATATATATATGTCACAAGTTATTTGAAGGAAATAGCAGTTTCATAATATTCAAAAAGGTTGAAATACTTATATTCATAATTTCAACTTACCAGAAGATTCAATCCAAAATATATGAAAACATCAATCTTCACAAATCCAATAGTCATGTCATCAGAAGAATATATACATCTGCACTTTTTAATGTTAATAGAATACTTTGGCTCTTTTTAGTCCACAACTCTACATCCATGGTAAAATTCATATTTTGGTCAAGATAAATATTTAAGACATCTTTTCTTGTAATGTCTGCAAGTTCAAATTTTGAATCTGACCTGAGTGTTGGGGTTATTTTGGGAGTTGTTTGATTCCTTGAAATGTTTCCCTAATCATTATACTATTTATTACCTAAATCTTAAATATTTGATTTATAATAATAAATAAATAATATTCACCAATTTTTATCTATTATTTTTATATTTTGGACTGTAGCAATTTAAGAGAAATGTACAAAGCAATGTGGTCTCCTTCATAAGGCCCCAACTCTTGAGTGTGTACATATCATTTCCTGTCCATTTCACAGAGGCAAATGGAAAACAGATGGGGGACCTACATAACATTTCTATCACTAACTGATAAGAAAGAGACTGCATGGAAATACTATTTGTGTATTATCATGATTATTACTTAATTAAATAGAGATACACTTAATAATTAATTGTACTTGAAAATAAATTAATTTAACCTGCAATTCCTATGTTGGAAAATTCAAAAACAAGTTATTGTTATCACTGTTAGTGAAATAAGTATATATATTCTAGTCACTTTTTATATGTTTAAATGTATATAAATAGCAACACATAATATAAAGTTATAAATTACCTAACAATGCTATCACAATTTGAATTTAATTGAATTTAATATGCCATCTTTAAGACTCTTTAAATATAAAAATATTAAATATGTTGGATTTCAGGGGAGTACAAATACTGGCTTTATGGCCCAAATAATCACCATGCATGCACTCTCTCATCAGTAATGATACATTTTCATTTGAAAAAAAAATTAAAAGAACAATTCTGCCTCAAAAGTTAGAAAAAATTTCTAAGTACAATTCCCGCCTGATAAATTTGAACAAAATCTTTTAAGTCCAATTTCCTCCTAACAAACTTGAACAAATATACTAAGTCCAGCATTCCGTCTATGATATTTCTTTTACTAAAGAAATCCTGTTAACTCAACAGGAAAGTAGTAAATATTTCGCCTAAGGTCTTTGATACTTCAGGCGGATTTTTTTCAATATTCCATGTCCGCCTTAATTCCGTCTATAAGTCTTAATTTTTAGGTGGATTCCGCCTGGGTTCCTGCTATTTTTAAGCGGAATCCTCCTAATATTCTCATACGGGATGTTTATATCAGTTGTGTTTTGTTATTTTTTTCTCGCTTTACCGCTTGTTTTTTAAGCTGTGTCATTACAGTTGTTTATTATTGTTTTCTTTCAGAATCGGGTTAATACTACCTTCTCTCCATTTATATGTATTTTTTTCTTCCATTACAAATTTCATTTGGTACATACGCAGTGTTATTCCTAGATTTAAAACGAATAGGTTTCATATACAGGAAAAGGTGTCACGTGATTAGAGTACGGGAATACAATACCTCAAAAGCACCACATTATGGATATAAAAAAAAATCTTGTAACGGAAAATGTATGTCCCCATGTTTAAAGATGAAACTTAACAAATCAACTATATAAAACAAATAGGCAGAATATACTCGCGAAATTAAGAACGTTACTCAGTTTTTAGTCTTTGACGTCAATGGTAAGTACCTTGTTAGGTTGTACAGACGGAATATCTCGTTATGGTATGGGTAGCATGGGGCACTGGATCAAATGTTTATAAGGTAAACAAAATTATTTGCTCCCTTTAATACACTCCCATGCAGCATACTTGTGTACCTGTTTGTAATTGTCTCGTTTATTCCTTGACCCTCCGAGTTGACAGTAAGTGAACCAGCAGTTTCGTCGACTGAGAGAACAGCCACCTCATGTTCATCTAGATGTTCCATAACTGGTACTTCTATGTAGAAAGACTCATGATATACATATCAAATAAAAGTAAGTATAAAATTATCTTGTTATTATTAATTTTTCCGCAAAAGACTCATCAATGACGCTAGAATCAAAAGAGCTATATTTGCCACAAAAGTACGAAACAGTCCGGAACAATTATACAAATTTGAAAATCATCAAATCTATTTTCATATATTTCTAGTTTCAAATTGTATCCCAATAGAATTTGTTGCTCTCACTTGTCAGTGCACAAGGTCAATACACTTGAGCGTGGAATATAAGTCCCAGAGATACATGTATCATCACTTTAGTAGTCAGTTTCTGTATTGAAATGATTCATATCCCAAAATTATCTAGAATCAAATAAAATTGAGAATGGAAATGGGGACAAAGTTTGCAACTCTGTCAGAATAACTAGAGAATAGATGGATTTGAAATTAATGTTTTGAGATATATTCTGGTAAATGTATTATAGATTTTCAAATTTTTCGGTTCTCATACATCCTTGGCTTTTGGATATTCAGCTTTAAGCGTTCCTGGTGAAGGTCAAACAGAAAAGCGTTTCGGAAGCATAGAACTTATAAAGCATTGCTTTTCATTTTTTATGACTATTTGGGGCAATTCCCTGTGATGGATCTGACAAACCTGTTCAGTTTTGTCTCTGTTATTCTGTATTCATCTGATTTATAGATAGAATTTTTCAATGCCATCAACCGAGAGAACAACTTACCAAGGAGGTTACATACCTAGGGAAAAGTAAAACAACCAAAGTAACGAATGCAAAGGAAAATTCAAAATGGAAAGTTCCTTAACGAATGGAATAATCAAACGCTCAAATACATAAAACAATTGGAAAACAGCTGTCATATTCCTGAACTTGTACATGCATTTCCTTAGGTAGTAAATGGTGGATAAAACCTGAATTTTCTGTTTAATAAGAGATATATATATGCTGAGTATAGCAAACACTATTTATTAATTTACTTTTTCAATCAAATTGTATCGTGTAACAAAATCGACTTAATCTTTGTTTTCTTGTTCAAACATCCACTAGATATATTTAGTAAAGCTGTGTAAAATCAAAGAAAAATTAATGATACAATGTCACCAACCTACGTATTTTGTTTATATACATGTATACAGTTGACTCATTGACGTACACCCATGTCTTTTTTATGAATATTCATACATTAGACCGTTTGAATGGTTTTGCACTAGTAATTTGGGGGTCCTTTAAAGGTTTTTGTTCGTTGTGACCCAGGGCTCCGTGTTAAAGGCCGTACATTGACCTATAATGGTTTACTTTTATAAATTGTTATTTGGATGGAGAGCTGTCTCATTGACACTCACACCACATCTTCCTATATCTATTTAAAAAAAATGAAATTTAAACTCTGGGTAATTTGGACCTTGATTTATTGTGTAGTTTATTTTTTGTTATAATGTGCTATCTCATTGGTGTGTACGCCTAATATACTTTATTCTTTATGAACGATCCCATTTGATTTTTTTAAATATACATTTACTATTATAAATTTCTCTGTACACCTTTGTTAATCAAATTTATTTAGTAAATGAATTCTTGATATGTGTTATATTTTATGATACTCTTCTGTACTGCTGTAGGTTGCATTTCTGTAAATATTGACAATGCAATTTCCCATAGGAACTCCTTTTACGGCTAAAACTGTACCACTTTTACTATGAAGTTTTGAAAAAAATCTTGTCCTAGAATTGAAAGTTCGTATGCATTTCAATTTTTTTCAAAGGACAAAATATAGTCCTGTGCAGCATATTTTCATCGTTTACATGCCCTGAACTTCTCAAAGTTTAAACTAACACTTATTTTCTTAACTACTACTACCTCGAATGAAAGGCTACCACAGATTTCAATGTAAACAATATCCACATGTTTATTTACTGGTAACATTCCCAAGTTATGTCTCTGTGTTATGGAACACAGAGAGCATAACTGGGAACCAGTATGTAAACAAAATTAATTTTCTATGAATATTCAAGATCTCCCCAAAAGAGGCGTGGTTTGAGAAACAGCACATATTTACAAAGTGCAACCTGTACGGGTATTCGTACTTATATTATTATTTGACTCATTGTTTAAATGTATTATATATATTTCACTGATGTTATTGAATATTTGTAATATTTAATACTACTAGAACACGCCCGCGAAATCGCGGGCATTCAGATCGTAGTTTAAAGTATGTAAAGTGTTGTTGGAAGAATTTTATAAAATATTGAATGACTGGAGAATTTCAGCAAAAGTATCATAAGTCATAGGTTATTGGGGACAGGAAAATGTTTTTTTTTTTATCCCTGTGACGGGACAATATCCGGATGCCTTTTTTCTCGTTTTTCTCCCAAAAAAACTCAATCTAAATAGTCATATGAATGGATGACAAATGCGACTTTACACTGTACCTATAGGACACAGAGGCGTGTTGATTAATTTATTGTGGAAAGAAGAGAAGCGACACACAAAATGAGGTCTTCTCGTTTAATAATATAGATAGAAATAAGTTGTATAGCTAATGAATAAAAGATTGTCATTGGCAGTACATGTATTAATATAATGAGAAAAAAACACTTACCTTTTTTTATTGTAAATGTATCATTAGGAAATATAATTAACTATAGCTGCAGTATGAACCCATTATTTGATAAGTTATTCCAACATTTTTCAATAAAAATATAAATGTCAAAAGAAGATATTATTTGTTAATTTTTATTCTTTGACTGAACAATTATATAAGGAAGTTTAAATTTAGCTATGATTAGACATGCTGTACTTATATTACCTCCTTGACAAAAAACCCAAAATAGTAAAAATAATAAAAATGTAAGTCCGAATGACACTCCCACTTCCTGGTTATTTTCTGAAGCAAGACGCAAGTACAAAAACGTACACGTGTGAATGTACATCGTGCTTAAGAATAGCATAGATGGGTATTACATCTATGAGAATAGTAACCACTTAAAATTAATTGTATATGTAAGATTTAATGATTAAAAAGATAGCAAACAGGATAGTTCAATTAATTGTAAATACACGATTATTTACAACGAGATCTGGTGGCTCAAAGAAAACCCATGTCTTATGCTTAATGGAAAAGAAAGGGCAATATGGTGTTTCAAGACATTGCACAAGATCCGTACATGCACATGGGGGGGGGGGGGGGGGGGGGGGGGAATGAAAAGATAAACGAACCTTAAGCTGTTCTTCTCCTAATTCTTCACTATAGAGAAAAACTCTTACGGCGCTGCGATTTCAAGACTGTATTACTAACACAAGACAGAGAGTTAGCATATGTCAGATGCCGATGACCATACTTCCACCAGGACACCATCAAATAATAGTAGCTGGCATCTTCCAAAAAAACTAAATCTGAATTAATCCGACTTTTTTGCTGTATCGATAAATGCAATCGAACTGTTAAATGGCACTTTTAAACGCGGTGTGAATATAAAGTCACAAAGATTGAAAATAAACCGGAAACTAAAATTGAAATTATGAACTATGATCATATATTATATTTAACAACAACACTTGTATTATAATATCATGTGTTGAAAAATTATATGCAGACAATGTGAAATAAAAAGGGAATTTCTCTACAATGATTAAATTTAAATAAAGTCAATCCTATTTACTACGCCTTGTGTATCTTGCAATAAAAAGTAAAATCACAAAAATACTGAACTTAAAGGAAAATCTAATCGGAAAGTCCATAATCACATGCATGGCAAAATCAAATGACAAAACGCATCAAAAACGAATGGACAAGAACTGTCATATTCCTGACTTGGTACAAATGTAGAAAATGGTGGATTAAACCTGGTTTTAAAGCGCTAAACCTCTCATTTTGATGACAGTCTCATCAAATTCCGTTATATTTACAATGATGCGTGAACTAAACAGACATAATAAATAAAATGCTTGGTACAGCAGTCATCATCGTGTAACAATTTCAAAAGGAACAATTTAACAGAACACAAAAACATCTATCTACGAACACCTGTCTGACGTTAGAAAATGTTGTTATACGTCCCACATATTTGTCGTTCAATGTATATTCAAACAGTTTTAAAATTTCACCTCGGCAATGTTAGCATACAAAGTTAAAAAATCAGAAGTATGTAAGATTTAATTGAAGAAATAGACCGAGATTTCATATATTCATTGTGTTCTATGAACGAATATTTTTAAACTGTCTTCTCGAGAATTGGTCATTTTCAATACGGTCATATTGAATATTTAACTGTGTAGAATGTGAAGCATGGAAATGTGGTTGAATTGACTTTAAACCATTGTGGTGACGTCAGCCTATTCATTTACCGTGGATTCTTTTTCTAGAATCAACGCTTCCTAAATCCGTCGCTGAAATGGACTAACCAGATTATATTCTATTGTTTCCTTTGTGTGTCTAATTTCATTCAGATTGAATTGACTAATTTACTGATTTCTGTTCACAAATGGAATTATTTTAAAAACTTACCTTTAACTTTTGTAATTTTTGTATGCCTTCACTGGGAATCGAACCCGTCCATGAATTCTGTTAAATGTTACTGACTTCAACATATCGATTTTTTTTTATCTTTATTCAGACATATACTTCAACATATCGATGAAACCTCTGGGCTACCAATTGGTTACGATTTATATGTTTATTTTATATATATAAATGAATATATGATAAACATCGGTTCAACATACACACAGGGCTTGTACCTTTATATATTAATAATAGGCAAACGTACAATATAAGTTGGTAGCCACGAGGCTGCATGGTTAAGATCAATTAATGATAAAAAAAAAATGGTTAAGATCAATGAGTAAAGTTTAGGTCTTGTCTGTTTCGGTTCGAAACCCTGAATTCTCTTTGTTGTCCATAATCTCTGGTTTTCCAGTTTTTGTTTTTGTTTTGTATGTTATTGTGGATATTTTGTGTAATAAAAGCGAGTTTGGTCGTTTATAATCGGATTAATGTTGGCTATTCCACGTCCACTTGTATTTCTGTCCATCTGATGAGTTAAGCCTTTTTCAACTGATTTTGATAGTTCGTTCTTATGTTGTAATGTTATACCACTGTCCCAGTTAGGGGGTTGGGATCCCGCTAACATTTTTAACCCCGCCACAGTCTGTATGTATGTGCCTGTCCCAAGTTAGGAGCCTAGCTGTAATTCAGTGGGTTTTTTTGTTAAATTTTTACATAAATAAGCCGTTAGTTTTCTCGTTTACATGTAGGAAAAATCTAAATGCACATTAATCAGTTGCAACGCTCGTTATACGATCAGCTCTAGGACGTTCAGTGGCAAATATTTCATACATTTTAAGAACGAGAACAAATTAACTGGGATGATGATTCAAAATGTTGAATACCACTGCCAAATAAGAGTATATTAGATTGTAACAGAGAATAAGCTTTGCAACAGTTACATGATACATAATGAAGAGTTTTTGTAAAGGCTGTTAAAAGGTGAAAAGAGTATGACACTCTCCCTACACAAGTCATCGTATTTGATATCCCCGTTCAGACCAGCAAAAATGCGAAAATGCACATTCCGTATAATATGGATTTGGAGAGGATTTTACTGCAATAAAATTGAGAAAGGGATGTGTCAAATCGACAACAACCCGACCATAGAGCAGACAACAGCCGAAGGCCACCAATGGGTCTTCAATGTAGCGAGAATTCCCGCACCCATAGGTGTCCTTCAACTGGCCCTAAAAATATGTATACTAGTACAGTGGTAAGTCCGAAGAAGACCAATGGATGGACATAATTTTATATCCCAATCTATTCTGCCCGCTTAACCTATTTTAAAAGTTTATATTGAAATCGAAGGTTATATTTTGCCTGTTTTTCGTACCTTAAGGCAATTGTTTTATCTTCCATCAGCAGGATTTGAACCTTCAGTTGCTTCTGTAACATCGTGGCATCACCGTTTTTTTATAGTTTTTTAAACTGTTTCCATAAATGCATGATACACAGTTTTCCCTACTTTTATGTTCTTGTTTTAATGATATGCAAAGTATACGTATGTGTCTCATGAGCAAAGCACATTTATTTTTAAATGAGAAAAATCAACTTTTAGTAAAGTGAAGATCCGCCTAAGAATATGGCAGTGGTGTGAAAGCATTACAAACAAAACCCTATTCATTCGAGTTTTCATTGCATTGATTAATTTCTGTTTAATTGTATAGTAGAGAACTTATATAATTTTCGTTTCCTTTTCTTGTTCTGGTTTTTAAGATACAAAATTGAAATGCACTTGAAATTGCCAATTAGGGGGAGTCAACTCCGTAACTTGCCATCATTCTCACAAAATGTTATCTAGAGATTTGTCAAATTACCAGACAATCAGGAACGAAAAACCTTGACTGATTCTAATACAGACTGGTACTTATGATAATTAAATGTACTTCATACCATTAAGTAAACCATTGCATAAATATTGGTAAAGTTAATCCAATATTTCTTCGACTTAATTAACTTCAATTTTTATTTTGATTTTCGAATTACACAAATGTTTATAGAACAAGTCAATTTAAAAGTTAATAAACTATAACCAGTATACATGTTATTCAAATAAGGCGTACAAGTATCACACTATTTATGGTTAAGATATATCTATGTTGCAATTGGGTTAAACACAGGTCAGTGTTAAAAGTTTAAAAATATTATATGTTATTTTCTTGAAGTAGTATTTCCTTTTGGTTTAGCTATATCAAAAATTATCAGAAACACGAGAAAGAATGTAATCAGATTTATTTTATAATCACTTGATTGATATATGACTCTCTAGAGAATAAAACTATACAGATTTCAAAATGTTTGTTTTATCATGTGATTCATGTCCCTTGGCGTACTCCGGTAACTTTACAACTGTTGTGTAAACAAATTCTGCCGCTATCACTTGCCCTTATAAGTATGTTATTTTCCCTGAAACATTCGCTTGAAAGTATTGAATAATGTGACAAAAACTAACCCAGTTATTTCTTCTTCTAATCAACCAGCAGAATGCCATTGTTTTTATCATTTAGAATTAAAAATTCAGATATTGATATGCCGTATCAAATATCAGTATTGACTAAATTCCAATTAAACGTCCAATATCATGTCTAACAACACCATATATGAATTATTGATCTTTAATATCATTACAGAAAAATTACACTATTTTTTATTTACTTTTAAATCAATATTCAATGAAATGAAATATACATCTGTCCTGTGAAATCCTAACTGTTTTACGGTTGATGAAACTAACATCGACAGCTTTCTCTACTCAAAATCAATACACATCTACGGGCTATGTTTGTATTCAAAATAAGAAGAGATTTGTAATTTACCGGATTGCGGACTGTCAAAGCGGTGATCATAGTAGTGTGTAATTGTAGACAAGAACCTGGTGACTCTATTATTGCATGGATAAAAACGAAAAATGTAAGTAAGAAAAGGTATAATAGTCTTTTACAATTGTAGTAAACTTCATATGCAATGCTGCACAGTCATGTGCATTTTAATTGCAAGTGAGCAGCCTTCGCATAGGTTTACTCATCGCAAACGTTTTGCTATTATATTTCCTGAAAACTATTGTATTAATTTTTTGTCTTCATCAAAGTCAATGAGCCTAATGGCGTCCAAATAATGTGATAAATATATGCCATTATCACCTTCAGCGAAGCTGGCTTTTTAAACGAGGCATGGGCGAGTGGTGGTGGTGGGGGTGGGGTTGGGGGAGGGTGATTGAAGGTTAGATATTAGACCCTTTATACTTAGATAATATACATGCAATGTCATAGAAACCCTATATTCATAGATTACCTGTCGGCTGCCTTTTTTACATTCATTACTGTATTTTGCTTAATGGAACAATATAATAAATCTAGCTACGGATTGTATGCCATCTCTGTAGCGGACACATTAACTTATCTATGGTTCAAACTACGACCAGGTCAAGATGAAAACTTCAGAATTTTTGTTTTTGCAATTTATTAACTGCGTGAAGGTCGCTTAGAAGTAAGGTCAAGGGCGGGTCAACTCGGAGTCACTAAAATGTGCCATTGCTTCTGGTGAGCTAACATGTTAAAAAAGGAAGGATCAATGTGTCATTCTTCTTTAAATGTATAAAAAGAATATTCCCTTCAGGATTGTACTATTTGCCACTGGACATTAAGTAGTCGTCAATCACCTCACTGTTAACCACATATAAAAATTTGGCAACAATTTAGGCGAACTCGACTGAAAACCCCAATTATTTTCACCTCTCCTAACTACAGCTCCGGAATTCCTATTTAGTATGAATTTTGGTGATCAATTTTATTTTAAGTGTGTTACATAGTGAGACAGACATTATTCAAGGTTTATAGATTAATGATAAATGTATAATAATATAAATACGGATTTTACAAGAAAATATTGATGGAAATTGCGATCGGCGCCTAAACTATCCCAGATGTCACCAGTTTCAACAAGTGCAATTAACATCTTTACTAATGAGTTTGTCAGAGGAAAAGCACTTCAATACTTAATACGTTAGACACAATCTCTGAAAAGTTCTGTTGCTCGCAAGAAAGAATTGATTCCTTCGACGAAAGTGACAAAATGCTTCAGGAAATTAAAGGAAAGAAATTATGAAGCTTGATTTGTTGGAATCCTGTTTTTTTTGTAGTATCTGATTGCCAATTATCGTCTGAATAGCATTGACAAAGATATGTGAATCTTGCTTCTTCGTATTTTGCAGTCACTTTCGGAATCCATAAACAGTTACGAATTTTGTAATTATTATAGTTTTAAATTATGCCCTTGAAACAAAGTAACCTTAAGTTTGATATTTCAACGATGTATAAGTAGTGCATATTCGTGTTGCATAGTCCTTAATTTTCTGCAAAGAGTTCACTGCATACATGTATGTCTAACTGTATTTTTACTTTTTGCAATGGTTTCTTTCTTTTTTTAATAATTTTTTTTTTTTGTGGTGTTTAACATAGTTCTCAGTGACCTTGTCTACATTATGTACTATCATTGCGACCATATTATGTTGATTGTGAGAGCAAATCTGCTAGAAAACTGGCACACCTTGTAAATTAAGATGACTGGAGTCGAATACTCTTGGACACGAACGGTGTCCTTACTCACAACATAAGAGCGACAGGATTGGGATCACAGTAAATGAGTTATTTACGCCACTAGGCGATCGATTCCTTTCGAGTTCGAATGCCCTGGTAGCTATACTAGTATATAAGTATCTTAATGTAACATTTAGAAATCCAAAACTTGAGAATTGTTGAATATATTCAAAATAAATTATCAAGAAGGAGAATTTGTTGATTGTCTTCAACATGCAATGCAAGTTGTCTGTAATCTGTCTTTTGAAAAATCGACATTAACAAAATGGCAATATTATGCAAATGAACGCAATTTAATTCCAATAGTAATAATCACCATGCCACACGATGTTCAACTCTTGTTTGAGACAATTGGTTTGTCCCTGCGTGACAGATTTATATTTAATGATTGTCTGGTTTCAGGACGAACCAGTCCCTTGATAATACAAATAATCACTTTGGCATTATGAATTGAAGGCAGTGATGGAAAGGTCCAAAACGAGGTTGCGAATATTGAAATTTAGGTCTGAGTATCAATACATTGATGATGCATTGTACATACTGACAAATTAGTATTAGCATTGTACATGTTCCAGACCGTATGAGTATTTGGACCGTACGCGTACGGTCTGGACCGTATGCGTACTTTTTCAATATACGCATACGGTCGGACCGTACGCGTACGGTCTGACTATAATATTAAGAATTTGGTCAAGTTTATTAGATACAAATGTATATAACTTATATCTCAAATTAACATAAAAAGTTGAATAGTTATTGAAATAAAAACTTAATATTTTAACTATTTGTAAAAAATCAGGCTTATTTAATCTGTTAATCTCCTGTACTTAGCATGTCAGTAATTCATTTATTACAGCCCAGTATGCTCATTGAAATTGAAGTTATCGGAAGTAAACATAATGTGGGAGGACAATTGTTTTAGAATATTTAGGAACTTTACAAAAAATGCATAAGGAAACTGCATAAACAAAACATGTTAATGTTAAAAATATATGACGTTCCTTGTGGAAGCAAGTGTCATCTTGGGCCAGAGTAACAAAATAGGATTCACGGATATAAAATTAAACAAAATTTAATATTTAATTTTAATTGTTCGCTTATTCACTTTATCCATCTAATTGTAATAATAACAATGTGTATAACTAAAAGTAAAGATTTTGATAAATGTTTCTTAACATTTAACCCATATGATCCCAAAACATGTATGGTCAGCTGGACCGTACGCGTATACCCATACGGTCCGACCGTACGCGTATGGTCGGACCGTACGAGTATACGTATACGGTCCGGACCGTACGCGTACGGTCCAAATACTCGTATGGTCTGGAACATACATACTGACAAATTAGTATTTAAATTCACCAGTCTACGTGTTTAAAGACGAACAACACTACAGCCACAATGAAGGGCTGAACTTGATTCCTTTTTTTATATATAATTTGCTAAATAGGTGAAATGTGGACGTTCTGAATGTTAATATATCGATATTGATTATATATGATCTGACGCATGCGTGACAATTTATTGGTTTCAGATTAAATTCCATCTCATGGTTCCCTAATGGTTGCTGGTAAAAACAAAAACTAATTAATGAGATTCATGGCCACATGAAATGTGTAAGGATTTAAGATACCCGCATTTTTTAGTGATTAAGATTTGTCAGTTTAATTTATTTGTATTTCAAATCATTTTCCATTATTCAATAAGCTCAGGCTAAAATCCTAGCAATTTTACACTAACTATACATGTACATATTATCTTTCCATTTTTATTTTTCTACATGAAAAACAAGAAAAGAGCGGCCGCGTTTTCATTTTTAAAAATACTAATAATTATTGTTGAAAATAAAAATACAGCGACAGCATTTTTTTGTATAACTTACTAGTACTAATAGTTATTCAATTTGTTTAAAATAAGAATAGTGCGGCAACATGTTCATGTAAAAAAACAACATGTTTGAACTGCTGTTATAATGTTATTTTACGATTGTATTGGTAATTAAAATGACAAGAACTAGATTTATTTTCCAAATAATCCTTCATGTCAATGTTTGTTAAAATAATGTGTCTTTCAACTTTTCCATGATTTTTTATAAACTTTTAATCCATATAAGGGTGAATAGTGCAAATGATTTGCCGACACTGCTGATTATATAGGTCAAAGGTTAAACCTCTATCTATCTATCACGGTTAAACACATAAATATAAAAGGATTAATGGGTTTACAGAATAGAGAATAATGAACACAAAGTACAGAAAAAAGGGTAAAACAAATAAGAAGAGAGACATTAAAAGACCCCCACAATAAGAAGAGAGACATTAAAAGACCCCCACAATAAGAAGAGAGACATTAAAAGACCCCCACAATAAGAAGAGAGACATTAAAAGACCCCCACAATAATAAGAGAGAATAAAAGGGTTTACAATATAAGGATTAAAGAATAATGGTATAAAGAATAGAGAAATGGTTTTAAAAAGGGATACAGAATCGGAGGATCCCCATCCAGACCCTTGTGCAAAGGTTTCTGTCCATTCACAATAAGAAGTTTTAGCGAATGATACATGTATATATTAAAACTCCAATATGATTCTATATTGTACATTGTATTGGGGATAGCAATAGCTGAGGTGTTACTTGACGTTCAGTGGCAAATACTACACAAGTGGTGAGGTTTTTGGCATATTCTGTTCATGTGATATGACATGTATCTTTAAAGTTGAATGAATGATGTTATATAAACATCAAGTCCGTGGTAAACAATAGGGGAAATTAGCAACAATAGTGCTTTGCACTGGACATTTCTGGTAGATTTCAAAGGTTTTTATTTTTGTTTACTATTATTTTTTTTAAACAGTATTGATATTATCGACATCACTTGGGTTTGACGGTCACATATATATTACTTGATTATTTTCATTTTTATTTGACACTCTCAAATCCGCAATTAACGCTGGCATTGCTTCCAAAACTGATTATTCTTAACAGAATGCATTCAATCATATTTATTCTAGACAGACATGCTGGTGTTAGGGGAGGGTTGGGATACCTGCTTACATGTTTTACATTCTGTATGTATGTGCCTGTTTCAAGTCAGGAGCCTGCAATGCAGTGGTTGTCGTTTGTTTATGTGTTGTATATTTGTTTTTCGTTCCTATTTTGTACATAAATTAGGCTATTATTTTCCTTGTTTGAATTGTTTTACATATGTCATTTCGGGGCTTTTTATAGCTGACTATCCGGTATAAGCTTAGTTCATTGTTGAATACAGTACGGTGAACTATATATAGTTGTTAATTTGTGTGTCATTTGGTCTCTTGTGGAGAGTTGTCTCATTGGCATCATATGCATATTATACCACATCTTCTTTTTTTTTTTAGATAATAGTCATAAAATGTTTTAACTCCCAACGAAAGAGTCATATTGAGTAAACTTGCCTTGAAAAAATATTCCGACTCTGAGCAACCATATTTGTCATAAATCATGAACCATAAATTAAGTGTTTGGCTGAGAAACAGCTAATACAAATGTACCAGGAAAACTTAAAGCACGCATTTATTTTGACCAAATGTTTAAACAAATTATAACCCCGTCTGTTCAGCACACTACTGCATAACAGACTACCAAAACGGCTTTCAAATTAATGATATATACATGTAGATAGATATAGGAAGATGTGGTATGATTGCCAATGAGACAACTTTCCGTCCAAATAACAATTAATAAAAGTAAACCATTATAAGTCAAGGTACAGCCTTCAACACGGAGCCTTGGCTCACACCGAACAACAAACTTTAAAGGGCCCAATATTACTAAATTAAATGTAAAACCATTCAAACGGGAAAACCAACGGTATAATCTATATAAAAAAACGAGAAACACGTATAAATTACAAAAACAAACGACAACTACTGTACATCAGATTCCTAAACTACAATATGCAATGCTCTTTAATACATTAATTTAATATACTTTACTATTTTCATTTGAAAGCTTTCAATTTCACTGTCCAAATATCAGACAGTTATTCCTGATGGCAAAGATTATTTAATGTTTGCAATGATGTTATTTTAATTAAATTCTGATAAAATTCTATAAACTGCTAAAAGCGTATAATCGACCAGTATTTTGAAATATGACCTTGTACATGTAGGTTATGTATCATATTAAAGTCAGAAGCGAATGATAAGCATTGGAAACTTTGAAAGGCCTGATTTCTGTATCGGACTCTTAATCAAAATTTAAAAAAGCAAAAGAGTGAAAGTGTTGATCAAAATTTTTTACGTAATGTGTTTGACACGAAGACAAATCAAATTCAGTTTATAAAGAATTGTTAAATCAAATTTTCAGTTCTAAAACAGATCAAAGTTTCGTTTCTTAAATGCTGTTGCAGTTTGAAAATTGTTTTAATACTAAGGTCTTTCGTGATGTAAGCCACATCAATGATCATGCACTTTTCTATCATAGAATATAAATGTTGACCTATATCCCTTTAGCTATAATGGCGAAATATTCTGAAAATCATGTATCAAAAATTTATGAAAAATTGTTGACGATTTAGACTTTAAAAGAAATATAAGCTTTAAGATTTGTGAAAACAGTATAAATTCATATAACCCTACTTTTTCCGTTTGATTTTCTGTGTTTGCTTATTCACCATACATTCATTCCTCAAAACAATGCAACTAATATGATAATATGCATAAATTTTTTCTGCAATAATAGTCTACGTTGTAACAGGCAGACGTTTACTTTGTATAAATATGATAATATGTAGAATATCATAGTTAGCCATGAATAGCATCATTATGCCCTTACACAAATGCAAATAAATGTATATTTTGTAAGATATTTCGTTTTATACAGATTTAAAAATATATATATATATCAAAGAGAATTAGCCTTTGTCTGAGTTGTGACTTGACACATTCCATTGTCTGTAATGTCGTTATATATCGACGTAGCCATTACAGTAAGTCGAGTCCTAAAGTAAATTAATGTTGATGGCTTTTATAGATTTAAGATTTGTCCTTAGCAAAACATGGCTGTTTTTGCATGCTAGGTGCTTGTTTACCATACATTAGTCGAAACAATGCAATCAATATGATAATTTTAATATGCATACATCAACAGTATTCTATACGTTTGATACCATTTTGGCGACAATCGATATGAATTATGGGTAATTTAAACATGTCAATTTCATTTAATGTAAATTGCATTCTGACTATTAAATAAAAGCGCATATATGTCAGTGTCAGATTCATTATAGATACCGGAAGCTTTAATAGCAATATGATTCTTATTTCAAAACTAGTTACTCATAATTCAGGAGAAATCCATTATAAAACGTCTCTGCCATTTCTGTAAAAATGTGTAGGATTCACCGGGTATAAAAAATAAACATTTCTAAAACTCAAATAATCCAGTCGGCGTAATATGACACTCGATACGATCACTCCATTAACGGGTAACGATACATAGCAGACAGAGTTCGCTGGATTATTTGTTATTCGACTTAATATTGTGTACAAATTGTAAGGATGTACAAATTCTGATGTGTACAATTTTTTTTGTGTACAAAAGTTATCAGTATTTTGTAAATCTATTTATACAATAAAAATAAGCACAGTGTATTTGGTTAAACTTATCACTGTGTTATTTCCACAACTATATGCATGCTACAGTCTTGCACACTTAGCACTGACACGAACTGGATTCTTATTGAATGTAAGCTTGTACCACCTGGTGAAAGAAGAGTGTTTTCAGTAAAATTGAGTATGGAAATGGGGAATATGTCAAAGAGACAACAGCCCGACCTTAGAGCAGACAACAGCAGAAGGCCACGCCGCAGTGGCGGATCCAGAACTTTTCCTAAAGGGGGGGGGGGGGCGCTGACTGACCTAAGGGGGGACCGCTCCAGTCATGCTTCAATGATTCCTTATATAATCAAACAAATTTTTCAAAAAGGGGGGGCGCCCCCCCCCCCCAGGGCCCCCCTGGATCCGCCTATGCACGGTACCAATGGGTCTTCAATGCAGCGAGAAACTACCGCACCCGGGCGCGTCCTTCAGCTGGCACCTAAACAAATATGTATACTTGTTCAGTGATAATGGACGTCATACTAAACTCCGAATTACACACAAGGAACTAAAAATAAATAAAACATACAAAACGGTGTCAGAATATGAAACAAAAGAAAACAAACAAAATGACAATAATACATAAATAACAACAGACAAGTTATCAGTATTTTGTGAATCTCTTTACATAATAAAAATAAGCGCAGTGTATTTGGTAAAGCTTATCACTGTTTTATTTCTTCAACTTTACATGCAACCGTCTTGCACATATTATGTAGTACTGACAGGAACTGGATTATTATTGAATGTAAGGTTGTATCACCTGGTGAAAGAAGGTGTGTTTTTAGTGTTTACATCCATATCATGTGATCTTTGATTATATGATTATACAGTTGTCTTATCAGCCGTCATGCCTCGAGTTTCAATGTGAAATTATTACCATTTGTACATTTCATTTACCTCAATGTTCGCCATGCACGCTCAATGTTCGCCACGGGTCCTGGCTGACATTTTACAATTTGTCCTTTCTCTCGTCACCATCGCTAAAAACTTTTTTAAATTAATTATATTTTAACATTTTGTTGTTTCCTCAACTGGTATCTGGAAATCCACCAGCCCACGACATATTGAACAATAAGAATCTGATCGTTTCAAATTATGACCTTTCAAAATGACCCCTGGGGTTTGATTATCGGCGTATATTAGATTACCATTAAATTATACTAAACTTTTCTTAGAAAGCTGAAATGCCTAAATAAATGTCACATTTACAAATTATTTTGTAATAAATATCGATCTGGTATAGATGCATCATAATTTCTTCTTCTTGAATTCATTAGTATAATTTAAAGATTAACTGCAGATACAAGAATCAAAGAATCAGGCTCTTTTGATGTTTGGGAGACCAACTTAACTGTGTAGATACATGTAGCTGTTTCAAAATAAGTTTGCCATCGTTAGGTAGAACTGTTCTAGGACAGGTTAGAACAGTTCTATGACAATTCTCCTGACAGTTCTAATGAGAGGTTAGAAGTGATCTCCACTGTATATGATTATTCCAAATAGTAATGATAATGATCTAATTTGGAAAATTGAGTATTTCTATTTGTCTTTTATAAAAAGAATCATGCCAATTCGTCGATCTTTAGTTATAGAAGTTCAACAATGCTTCCAGCATATCGTAAATAAACTCATCATAGATACAAGAACTAAATTTTGTATATTCGCCAGACGCGCGTTTCGTCTACAAAAGACTCATCATTGACGCTCGAATCCAAAAAAGTTAAAAAGGCCAAATAAATTACGAAGTTGAAGAGCATTAAGGACCAAAATTTCTAAACGTTATGCCAAATGCAGGTAAGGTAATCTATGCCCGAGGTAGAAAAGCCTTGGTTTTTCAAAAATTCTAAATTTTGTAAACAGTTAATTTATCAATCTAACCATATCAATGATAATTCATGTCAGCACGAAAAGTGCCGACTGCTGGGTTGGTGATACCCTCGGGGAAATAAATCTCCACCAGCTAACTCTACTCCACCTTGAGTAAAGATGCGACTAATATACAAGTGAAACAGAAACGCGTTACATGATTGGTCTATACGTACGACATATAATAATAGCAAAACCCCAAAACATAATTGTTCACTAATATTTTATTTACAAACCAGACAGAGCCTCTGATTGCGCGACTTATCATTGGATTTGTACTTGCATAACAGGACGACAGGTAAAACATATGAAGCTGGAACTGATTAATTTTCCGAAGCAACTGATTTCAAACCAGTTTTTTTTCTGTAAGGTACTCGTTCCTCAATCATTTTTTTTTATTGAATCAACTGGTATACAACAAAATCAGCCGAATTTGAAGGGGTCCTCGGTGACCGAATGGTACATGTAGAAGTAGTTCAATTTCTGTATCAATGAGGCTTTGATTGAAATCCCGCACTATTCCAGTGTCGCTAATAGTACTGATAGTGGCGTTAAACATTAATATTGATCAACCAATCAATCGAATTTTAAGTTGGTTATGATTGTACATAACAACCAGCTCATCGTAACACATTAATTTAGCAACAACAAAAATAACAGACTATATGTATTGTGTGTCTTTCAATGGTGTAATGGTACACAACTGTTTAAGGTTAGGGTGATGTTGGCACCTGTTAAAACGTTTTAACCCGCTGTATTAGCGTCTTTCAATGGTGTAATGGTACACCACTGTTTAAGGTTATGGTGATGTTGGCACCTGTTTAAACGTTTTAACCCGCTGTATTAGCGTCTTTCAATGGTGTAATGGTACACCACTGTTTAAGGTTAGGGTGATGTTGGCACCTGTTTAAACGTTTTAACCCGCTGTATTAGCGTCTTTCAATGGTGTAATGGTACACCACTGTTTAAGGTTAGGGTGATGTTGGCACCTGTTTAAACGTTTTAACCCGCTGTATTAGCGTCTTTCAATGGTGTAATGGTACACCACTGTTTAAGGTTAGGGTGATGTTGGCACCTGTTTAAACGATTTAACCCGCTGTATTAGCGTCTTTCAATGGTGTAATGGTACACCACTGTTTAAGGTTAGGGTGATGTTGGCACCTGTTTAAACGTTTTAACCCGCTGTATTAGCGTCTTTCAATGGTGTAATGGTACACCACTGTTTAAGGTTAGGGTGATGTTGGCACCTGTTTAAACGTTTTAACCCGCTGTATTAGCGTCTTTCAATGGTGTAATGGTACACCACTGTTTAACCCTCTTGCTGCCGACCGTTTTTCAAGGTTGCATTTCATATGCCGGAAAATACGACAGCTCAACGTCTGTGACGTAACATGCCAAACAACGACGTCATTCGATATATGACGTCACGACAAAATGACCACTACATTTGGGACCAATTGGAGAAAAACATAACCCTGTTTATTCTTCCGTATTTTAATTGAAAGAGATACAGCATTGATAAGAAGCTTGCATAAATTTATCCATGGACATATGTGTCCCTCCGGCACTGCCGGTTTGGACATATGTGTCCCTCCGGCAGCAAGAGGGTTAAGGTTAGGGTGATGTTGGCACCTGTTTAAACGTTTTAACCCGCTGTATTAGCTTGCACCTCTACTTAGTCAGAAACCTGTTCTTCAGTGGTTATCGTTTAATGATGTGGTTCTTAGGTGTTTTTCGTTTCTCGTATTTTATATAGATTAGGCCGTTGGTTTTCCTGTTTGAATTGTTTAACACTCTCTAGGAATTTTCGGGCCCTTTATATTATAATATAATAGCTTGCTGTTCGGTGTGAGTCAAGCCTCTGTGTTGAAGACCGTAATTTGACCTATGATTTGTCACTTTTCACATAATGTGACCTGGACTTCAAAGGAGAGTTGTCTCATATTAAATCTTATTTTTATACATTCAGTAGGCGTTAACAATTATTTGAAATGCCCTAAAACAAAAACAAACACACAAAGGAACAAGAATGTGTCCTCAGTACACGAATGCCCCACTCGCACTATCATTTTCCATGTTCAGTGGACCGTGAAATTGGGGTAAAAACTCTAATTTGGCATTAGAATTAGAAAGATAATATCATAGGGAACATGTGTACTAAGTTTGAAGTCGATTGGACTTCAACTTCATCAAAAACTACCTTGACCAAAAACTTTAACCTGGAGTGGGACAGACGGACGAACGGACAGACAGACAGACAGACAGACAGACAGACAAACAGACGGACGGACGAACGGACGGACGGACGGACGAACGGACGCACAGACCAGAAAACATAATGCCCCTCTACTATCGTAGGTGGGGCATAAAAACATTCCAGAATTATAGGATTAGAATATTGATGCCTGAAAATTGGGTTGCAATATAACGTCACATAGACTGTTTCAGCAGAATTCCATCCAGTGGTAGGTTGTTGACGTATAATGTCTAGACGCATATTTCTGGTTAAGCCTCCTTAATTTGTGCTCATAATGATTTGAATGTTGTTGTCACAATCATATATAATTTAATTTTGGATGTAACGCGTCTTCTGATTGGCTGACGTTATTTTGTTATGAGCCCATAGACATAATTTAGTCATGTGACCGTGACGTCATCAACGTTTTTCATGGTTTTCTACGGTTTAAAATTGAATTTAGAATTAAATTATAAGAAATGACTGTAATATTTTTTCTGTCTATTCGAAATAACATAAAAAAAAATGTGGTTCACACTGTTAAATAACCCGCTACGCGCCTTATTCAGTGTGCACCACATTTTGTATGTTATTTCTTCATAGACAGAAAAAATATTACAGTCATTCCTTAATCAAATTACAAAGTATCTGATAACAAGATATACGTCATGTTCATGATATTACTATGACGTAGTTACTAAAAGACAAACCGTTATACAAAGAATCGAATTAAGAGTTTAAAGGATAAAATTTGTCATTAGGTAAAACGCTGTACATAATCATGCATTAATTTACTAACTAAAGTTTTACATTTGGATGACATATCATTACTATCCACCTGTCCTGTTAATGACTTCTTTATTCTAAATCAATATAATCTTGGAAGTTTGCTGATGCAATTTTAGTAGTAGCTACATGGTTTTTGTAGTATTTGTTATTGACTTTGAACTAGCTTTCAGTAACTGTGAGTACTCTCAGACCAATACTTCGTGTCTTTAAATTTATTGCTTTAGTTGATTTTTGCCTTGAATAGACCTGATGAGTAAATTCCCTTTGACACAATTTTTATAGTTGATTTTTATGCTCTGCTGTTATCCAACTGTTCCAGACTACGTTGAGGCTTGGGTGTCCTCAAACATGTTTTGCCTCGCCACATTATTTAGTGGAAGATATTAGCAAGCAAAATCGAGGGAATTGTGCAAATGGTGATACAAGCATGAAAATTACCACAAAGCATCATTATTATATACTTTTGAAGAAATAACTGCTGGCCATTAAAAAAAAAAAAAAAATCAAGATGGCCACGGCCATTTTCTAAAATTGCTGTTTTCTTCAGTTTGAAAATAATTGTTGTTTGTTGCTGTATGTCATATTTGTTTTTTTTTTCATTGCAATTTGTTTAAAGGTTAAATGCCTTTAGTTTTTCTCGTTTGTAATGTTTTTCATTTGCCATTTCGATACTTTTTATAACACTATATATGCTGTATGGATTTTGCTCAGGCTCCTTGTTAAAGGCCTCACAATAAATCCTCACATTATCATGTGATACCAGTTTTCGTTAGTTATTAGAAGTCTGAAGAATTCGGACGTGTCTTCACTTTTTGCGTGCTTCAATGTACCTGAATTTTTGAGCAAGAAAGGTTGAAGTCTGTGCAGTGATACCGGTGCATATAAAGCACGAGAGTTATAAATTCAACAAAATTTCGATAAAAATAAGGAGACGTGGCATGACTGCCAACAAAAAGAACTATCCTGCAAAATTCAAATGAAATTGATACACTAAAAAAGTTTTTACATTTAGATCATTATACGATAAACAACAAACTACTTATACATTCAAGTATTAGTAAATCATATTGTTTATGTAGCTAACATGACTCGTTTTCTTCTTATCTTTAACCATTTCAACGATCTTTGATTGCTTTGGTAAAATGTAATTGATAGACTGATTACAGATTTGTCATTCCCTTACGGTTTCTCTATTCTAGAAAACGAATCACTTTTAATGACCACTTCTAAATCAGTATTCAAACAACACGCGTCTGGGAAATTCCAAATGAGTTTTTAGTCATGAAAGGGGTATTTAAATTGAAAGATTCACAAATACAAAAAAAGAAAATCAAAAGCTAGACACGTGAATTATACCCATGTCATTCTGTCTGAAAATATGCTGATGGTTGAGGGAAATAACAAAATCGTTTTATGATAACGAGCTTGAAACCAATTGATTTCTAAGCACAAAAACGGTTTTTTTTTAGCCATAATAACAGTACATACAAGATAACGTAAATTTGATTGGCAGACAATATTCACTAGGCATTCCAAAATTTTGTTTTATTTCTGAATAAAATTCAACATGTTTGACTGAACGCAATTTCCATGACAACTTGAAAACAATGCATAGAAAACCATACATAAAACTTGATTGAACTTGAATTTCATGGTTTTAGCATAACAATTAATGCAATTTAATTTATATGAATTAAACGCATTAATCGGGTTGTCTGACAGAAAGTATTATTAAGTCATAAGTATCAATTTCATATCTTAATTTCAGCAATCAAAATGCAAGCATGTTATAGATCTAAATATGTTTTGCTTTATCTAGTTTATACAAGATAAATATATAATTAAGTGACAACCGTACCAATTTTAAATGGTGTGTTCCCATTCCGCCTTAGTTGTGAATTCCAGGTAAAAAAGGTAAAAAAAATACTAAGGCGATATGGGAATTGTACTAAGGCGAAATGTGAATTAGATGAAAAAATTAAATAAACAAGTTAAACCTCTGTGTTTTTATAACAATATAAACAACATGTAATTAGGGATTTTTTCTCTCTTGGATTACCATTTAATATTTATTTATAAAAATACACTTTTAAGATTTAAAAAATTGTGAAATCAAAACAAATTCTACAATAAAACATTAGTCAGTAGGAAAGTTGTTTTTTTTCCCTTCATTTCATAAAAGTTTCAGTTGTATGAATTTTATGCAATTAGAAAATTCTTAATAATTCATTATCCTTCCCATCGTGCAACACAAAAAGTTAAAAAAAATGTATTCCCATCAAACCATCTGATATGCAATGGCTACACACACCACCAGAACAACAAAAGAGATACTTGGATCTCTTGGAAGTCCATAGACAGAAATTGAAGGGCTACAATATGCACAAGAAATGAATTACCTTCAAAGATTGGCCAACCACACAATCACCTACCAGACCATGCATCTGATTCAGTCAATAGTAGAAAGATATTAGAATCAATTAGATCTAGATGCAGATCAGAAACTACACGGTACCTATACCATCAATTTATGATGAATAAATAACAAAACTCAGAGATGCACCATGGGATGCCCAGACCCTTGAGACTGCCCCAAAACTGCCTACATTCGAAAGTAAGGATGCCCAGACCCTGGAGACTGCGACAGCGAGATGCTTACACTTATAAGATTCTTCAATCTCCTGAAAAACATCACCAACCAACATACAGCCAGACAGTGTTAGCCTCGACTTTGAATGTACATCAATAAATGCAGTATCTCGTGTCTTTCCAAACGCAGAACTCAAAGGTTGTTTGTTCCACTCCATAGCAATTTTGAAATAATTCTTAGGTTTTAGTGCTTATTCTCATGGTATTATTTATAACTTGTGCTTTGAATTCAGTGCTGATACAGAAATAAAATATTTGTTATGATAGTTTGATATTTGTCTTTATTTATTTATTAAAATATGAAATATCCATAGCCAATTTATCATCTCTAAAAAGACTTTATTTACAAAATATAACACATGAGTAAAAACAAAATACAATTTCAGAAAAAGAAGAGCAACTATAAAAAAAAAATATTTAAAAAGTGGGACACAAAAAATAAAAAAAAATATCTTCTTTTAAATAGTATTTCATGGTAGAATTTGACATCAGATAACAAATATCAACTAATTGCAATAAAAACAAAACATAACTTAATTACATTGTTTATATAGAAGCTCCCATTTCGCCTTAGTTAATTCTTGTGTACCTGAAAATTTATACTAAGGCAAACTGGGATTAATTTTATATAATAATTTTGACAGCTAAGGCGAAATGAGAATAAGCCTTTTAAATTATTAGAAATAAGTACTATTTTTACAAGTTCAATGTAAAGCTAACTAGTATACTAGTTATTAAAGAATATATATAAGTTTACATGTACAGCTGTTTCGTCAAAGATTAATCATAAACAACGTAACAATTGATTCTTCTACTAATGTATGCCCAGAATAAATCATATCATAAATTGATTGAGCTACATAAAAAAAAACAGTGTTTAGACATGTGACCGAAAAAAATACTTCACGAACCTGTATTATAAGAAAGATTTGTATATCCGGTCTGCACGTTGGAGCCTCTTATATTGCTTTAGGTACATGTACGTACGCAATATAATTATTGTTCGATAAAGAAAAACCAATGTTTGGACATTTTTAATCTAGTAATATATAATGTGATTTTAATCAAGTTCATCTTCTCAAATGTTCTGGGTCATAGAATAAAACGCTGAATTCTTGTTAATATATAATTATAGTTAAAAATCAAGTTTTGTTGTGCTACAATTTCGGGTACAATGTGAAAATTATTTTGACCATAAGGAGACAACCGACACACTTGATCATAAATTTCATATCCCTTTTTTAAATTAAGTATTTAAATGAAAGAATAGACAAATAAAAAATGAAGTTACCGTTTTATTCGATATAATTGGCGTGCATGCTTATACACGTACAGGCAAAACATTGAAATTAATAATATATACATGTTTAACCCCGCCGCATTTTTGCGCCTGTCCCAAGTCAGGAGCCTCTGGCCTTTGTTAGTCTTGTATTATTTTAATTTAAGTTTCTTGTGTATATACAATTTGGAAATTAGTATGGCGTTCATTATCACTGGACTAGTATATATATTTGTTTAGGGGCCAGCTGATTGACGCCTCCGGGTGCGGGAATTTCTCGCTACATTGAAGACCTGTTGGTGACCCTCTGCTGTTGTTTTTTATTTGGTCGGGTTGTTTTCTCTTTGACACATTACCCATTTCCATTCTCAATTTTAATTGTAAAATGTATTTGCCAAAATATAAAATGTGTGCAATTTAAGAGATTTGCAATAAGCTTTTACAATTTCACTTTATATGGTTTTGAAAAATGTTACTGCCTTACTTCTAGTCCACCCGTTTGGAACTAAATGAGTATAATTATTTTCCTTGGAACTGTAGAGAATTTTGAATCTCCCAGAAAATCGCTGTAAAAGTTATATTTAATTATTATTATTTTATTTGGAATTTGACAGAAAAGATGTAAAATTTATTAACGAAAAGTCAATAGATTTGTTTTCCAGTAATGAAATTAGAGTAAATAACCTTTATTTACAACCAGTTTAATTTCAGTAATCTGACGATTTTAAAACATCTATTATTACCGTTTCATCAGATAATAATCTTTTACAGTAGTTTGTGCATATGCATATATATATATATATATAAATCTTATATTGTGTGTTTTAAGTAAATATATGAAAATCTAGAATAATACTGAAATGTAAGTTTATGGTATCAATATCAGTTTATAATGTATTTGTATACATAGAATTGGCTCATGACTTGTTACATGAATCTTTATTTCATTTATGTGTTGTTTTAATATTATAATTGTCTGTATTTGGATCACGCCTCTATTGTGCTCTTTCCAATAAAATATTGAATTGAATTGAATTGAATATTACTGGTGTGAATGCAGACACTCTTCAAATATTCATTTCAATTGGCAAATATGTATGTACTTTTTAGTTTATAAGCTTTTCATTGTTTTAATAAGTTTTTGATGTTCAAATATGTTATCCTCGAGCATCACTGAAGTGAGACATGCGCATCTGATGTAGAAAAATTGGCAACGTTAACGTTATTCTGGTGAGTCGTTCAACATTTATTTAGTTATTCATTGAATGAATGAATATATTGTATTGCCGAATCAAACATAATGCTATAGCAAAATAACATAATATACAACTACAATAATGACAGTAAACAAACAGAGAACAATACAATACGGTCATAATAAGCACAGAATTACAACTGCTATGCAATGATTATATGTGATCTTAACTTTCATGCCGCATTAAGAAATTTACACAATTTTTTAGTTAGACTCTTTGAGCTAGCATGTAAAAGAAATATCAGCTTTCTATTAGTTGGCCATGAACAATAATATTTTGGTAAAAACTGTAGTCTCAATGATCTAAAGGCAGGACATACAAGAACAAAATGGTATTCGTTTTCAATACAATTCATATGACAGCATATACATATACGATTTTCTTACAATATTTAGTTGGCACACTATACGAAGGAGCAGGAGACTGATTTCAAAACATGAATAATTCTAAAATGTGAGGAATTGTGTCACGTGACTATGTACTTTATTTAACCTTGAATGCGATTAAGAAAGTCGTAAATTTGAACGGAAAAGTTAAATAAAGTAGAGTTCTAATCTAAGTAGGTTCTATAATTTGTTTTATGTGACAATAATTCAGTGAAGAAGTGTAAAACAGAAAAGACGAATATGTTTTGCTAAGAAAAAGGTGATAAATATGGTCGTTAAGAAAGAGCAACGGAAATGAATCTTCCAGGTCTACTTTACTGTTGTGATGATTCAATTTGTAAAACTAAAAGATGCTTTCACATTTAATGAAATAGGTTCAGAGCATTAGCACGTAACTCCTACTTACTTATAATTTGCTAATATTAATGTATAAGGAGGTATAGACGAGATAGTTACATATTCGTTTATACCTCATGCTTTTGAAAACTAAAATAATCATACCACATCCTCTTTTTTTATATGTACTAGAGTATACATATTTGTCGTAGTTCTTTAAAATTCTGTTATGTTTTAAAACTTACCCTGGATGTTTACATCAACATGACTACTTCACTTTCTGAAACACCTTCGTTATTAATTTTTTTCATTTTTTTGGTGTGCTTTGCATTCGATCTTGCTTATTTATCGGTCTCATTTATATGTACATGCATTTAATTTTCATGATTTATTTCTTTGTTTTTCAATCGTTTAAGTTCTAATCATACTGTTGAATAATTTTGAAGTCTCATATCAAATGTGGAAGAGACCATAGAAAATTCATGTCAACCAACAAATCTGTCATGGGGGTCTTTTATATTAACTAACAAAACGGTATATGTTTTTTTTCTCATTGTTGAAGTTCATGCAGTGACCTATAATTGATTATATCTACTTCTTTTGAAATCTGGTGGATACTTGTTTTCTTAAATCACGAAGAAATTAAAATCACGAAGAAATTAATATGCTGTGTTGCAGTTCATGTTATTATGTTTACAAATTATATTGTAGTTATTGATAGTGCAACACTGGATCAATCGATTTTATATGAGATTAAAATCGAATGTACTTCAGATGTCATATTATGTCGAGCGAACATCCTCATTGACACGAAAACGCTTCGAATTTTTATCATTGATGTATTATAGTCATACAAAGTGTATCACACGTCCCCCCCCCCCCCCCCCCCCCCCCCCCAGTTGTTTAAACAGAGATATGAATATCATTACTCGATTAATCATGAAATAGAAGTGGCATTTTGCAATAAGGTTTTTGATGTAGTGTTGTTTATAAGGCTCACAAATTTAGGAAGTGACTTTGAAAGCTATTTCTTTTGCTAAATGGATTGATTGATTGAACCAATTACAATGTATACTTTTGGGATTCTGTATCACTGGAACAAACATTACAGTATTTGTACAAAACGAAATAAACGGTATAGAATGTTTGTTCTAAAACAAACAAACAGACAGACAGTATGGCATTGTCAATAAAAACAATACAGTGGAACTTCTGTTAGGCAGAACAAATATCAGACGACAGGTTCAAAAATGTAGTTATAATATCTAATTTTACATCTGTCTTTGAACCCAACTTTTACAATATTCATCACCGATTGAAGTTGTAGCTGAAAAATCTTTACAGCAAAATACATGTGCGTAGGTAAAGGTAATATCTTTGGTAAGCTTGCTTGCTAGATGACTGTGGAGTCATTATTAGGTAGGTACACTACCCCCTAGGAGTAGACTAGTCCGACTGATTACAAATCCACCTGTCTGTACGACTAGACTACTCCGAAAGATGAGTAGTAAACCTAACTTATAATGACTTCACGTTTGATGAACAGCTAACAAGCAAGCTAACCAAGATATTACCTTTACCTACACGCTCAATACATTTTGCTGTAATCCCTTGAATATATCCATATATTTAATATCTCCTTTTTTATAATGAAGTGAAGAGTGACAAGATACCAAGGGAACAATAAAAATCATTTTACAATCAGTTAAACTAAAGCCAGAGCAGTGTAACCCCACATAAAACTGGGACATACACAATTTGGTAAAAGTGGAATGTTTTGATAGTAGTATTGTTTATAAGGATTTCAAATGTAGAAAGTATCCTTCAAATCTAATTCTCTATACAAGAAACAGTTTTTGATAAACATGTTTTTCATTATAAACTTTGCATTTAATTTAGTTCAATTCGTCATGTACTGTTTAAGAAGTACATAACGAATCTTAAGTATAAGGTGCCATTTTTATATTGTTTGTTGTTGGGTTGCTGTCTCATTGACTTTCACTCCACTTTCTATTATTTCTAAAGTTGCTTTATACTATTTAAGAAGAGAATCAATTTTGCTAATCTCCTTTGTGATTCTTGTATAAAACAGTACAAAGCTAGTGTATTTCAACATAATTCAGGGAATATGTTCTTTGATTTTCACTATTTATTAGCACGCTAAAGGGTCATTTTAGAGTTTTAAGAAATACAATTCGTATGTCTGAACATTTATGTTAAGTCAATAATTACCGACAATGTATAGTAAGTTGACGTTCAACATTTGCTACAGGACAATGAATAGCAGTATTTTAGTTTAATGTTTCCGTATATCACAGACAAACCCGCCGTCTGTAGTATGTATTCAATATTGTCTACGAATTTTATGTATTCACAATGAAACGTACATTAGGATTGCTAAACTAAATTTACATCCATTATGAATACCGTGAAATAAATTAATTTTACTTAATCTTCCGGAACCCAATATTTTAGTCCCAGTTTATGGCAGGGTCTGTGTGTGTTGTTCATTCTTAGTTTTTTAATTTTGCATCTGGTGTCAGACAACCAATTAAAAATCCCTATCTGTTTCTAAATATTTTACCTTAAGTTTCACTTCAAGGAAACCAGGTATATCCTGAATTGTACATGTATCACCTTTCTACATGCCCATTTTCAACCAATGTTAAAAGTCTTGTAAAAAATTTCTGATCTTGAAAACACAGGTACTACCAAAATAACTCCCAGTTTTCTGGAAATCTTAAATCAGTGTACTATGTAGCGCATTAATACTGAATTTTTAACGCAAACTCATAGAAAAGTTAATTTTGGCTCAAAATGATCTAAATATATTTCCCTTTCACTAAAAGTTTCATTTCTGCAAATGTTGGTTAGTTTAAGTAAACAATGACACCAAAAGCACTATTTTGTGCAATAGGAGGACCTTCTAAATTGGAGGGAGTAATTGGTGGTCTGACACTTTTCCTTTATTTTTTATTATTTTTTGTAAAAATATTTTATGCCCCTTTAATGGGCATTATATTTTCTGGTCTGTGTGTCCGTTCGCCCGTCCGTCCGTTCGTTTGTACAGATACTGTTAACATTATCGGTCTCATCCGAGTGCTCCTAAACAGGAGGGAATTACGAAAGAAGAAGAAGAAGAATGCCAAATTAGAGATTTTATCCTTTTTTCACGGTCCACTGAACATAGAAAATGATAGTGCGGATGGGGCATCCGTGTACTGGGGACACATTATTGTTTCGGTATATGTTTCTGTCTTCTATATTTAACGTTATAAATGATGGTGTTATTATTGGTACAAAAGTTAAGTTCAGTACGCTCTCTAGTTGACATTTGTTTTGTTCTTTGAATTGTTAACTGATGCTTGTCCCGATCTATGTATGTTTTGTCTTTGGAATGATACCACCTTTAAATCATCCCTATCAAATTTTTATATTTTCTAAACCCTTTTGCATAATAATTCGTCGACACATGTTATCATCAAACGATCTATAATTCGTCGACACATGTTATCATCAAACGATCTATAATTGCATACTGTGGTGTGAATTATTGCTGTATTGCATTGTGTACTGATGGCTATTAAACCGGATTAAACATTTTAAAAGCTTTATATTGTACCAACATGCTATAATAGCAAACAATTGCCGTAAATTCAAACATGATAAGAAAACTATTGACAACACCTATTCATCATGAAATATAGAAAGCCAACAATCCCTAGATATTTTTCTTATTTTCCTAATAAATTATAGATACATTTTTTATAAAATTGTATGTCCCGCCTACGATATTAGATGGAAATTATGTATTCTGACCTTTGTGTCTGTTCGTCTTTAATTACGTTTGTTCTCTGTCAATATAGTTCACTATGAAGTTGTAGTTACACCATTTTTAAACTTAAAACACTTATGAACATGCATGAAATATTTGCCACTGGACGTTAAGCAACCAACAATCAATCAATCTTTAAGCGTTATGCCAAATTTTAGATTTGAGTCCAAGTCATGATTTTTGGACATGACAATTTGATAATCGAGTGGGACATAGTTTCCTATGAACATATATTCTAATTTACATATATAGTACACCTGTTTAAAAAAAAACATTTGCGCTTGTGTTGAGAAACTTCACTTTAATTTGCTTTAATTTGATTTCGATTTTCACTTTCTGAATTATATTGATTCATGTCATAATAGCACTAAACAAATACACCCCCCCCCCCCACCCTCCACCTTCCTCTAAAAAAAGAGCCAGTTTGACTTTAATTGCAAAGTCCTATGCACTGACCCTTATTCCTAGAGCATACGCTCAATCATTAATACATGTGCTGGTTCAAGACGACAACATGCACAATGTTAGTACTCTCACAAAATAAGATAACTCTTTTTTTTATTTCATTCTTATTAGGGGGGTTGGGTAATGGTAAGGAGGAATTATAGCAATTTCTTTTTAAATTTTCCCCTTAATTTTTATGCCCCACCTACGATAGTAAAGGGGCATTATGTTTTCTGGTCTGTGCGTCCTTCCGTCCGTCCGTTCGTCCGTCCGTCCATCCGTCCGTTCGACCCACTTCAGGTTAAAGTTTTTGGTCAAGGTAGTTTTTGATGAAGCTGAAGTCCAATCAACTTGAAACTTTGTACACACGTTCCTTATGATATGATCTTTCTTATTTTAAAACAAAATTAAACTTTTGACCCCATTTTCATGGTTCACTGAACATAGAAATTAAAAGTGCGAGTTTCAGGTTAAAGTTTTTGGTCAAGGTATAGTTTTTGATGAAGCTGAAGTCCAATCAACTTGAAACTTAGTACACATGTTCCCTTTTGGTTGATCTTTTTACTTTTAAGGCCAAATTAGATTTTTTACCCATTTCCACGGTCCATTGAACATGGAAAATGATAATGCGAGAGGGGCATCCGTGTACTTTGGACACATTCTTGTTATCTATAAATAAGATTGTATCCTTATTGATTTTTATTGCAATTGTTCTAAGTAATCACCTTGTCAGATTTTGGCTAATATCATATATATATATAATATCATATAATATTTGACCAATATAAACTAAAAAAGTGCATTTAAAATATATAAAAAAAAAGTATGATACATGTATACAAATGTTGTACATGGTAGGAAAATATAATTTTTGAAAAGCTGATTTGTTTCAGCTTTAGAAACAGGGAGAAAAAAAGGCTCACCAACTTTTTGTTTTGAATTTCGATTGCCATCTAGGAACTTTCCTACAAAACGAAGATGCGGTACGGTTGCCAATGAGAAAACTCTCCACAAGAAACCAATATGACACTGAAATTAATATCTAAAAGTCACTGCATGGCCTTCGACAATAAGTAAAGTTCAAACCTCATAGTCGTATCTTTCTATAAACTTCTCTGAACCACCATACATGTATACAAGATCGAATTTTCTTAACATGCTGATGTCTAAACAAACCAGCAGAAAGGTTAAAGACGTTATCAATTGTTTAATCGTCAAAAGTATTTTAACAACAACATTCAGAATGCATATCAAGTTACATTTGTTCTGCGCCTGTATATTATTTTTGCATGTAACATTTTGCTCCCCAGAAGATTAATTTACGCTGATTAGAGTTTCCATAGTGACATTTAAATTTATCTTCATAAGTATTCAAAGTAAAATCATTTATTAAATTAACAGTATAAACTAATTAAGATAGACGACGAGAAGTAAGATTGGAAAACAGAATTGAAGAATTGCATGTGACAAATTTGACAGCACCAACATTGTAGAAAATAGAGGTGAAAACATACATGTTACATAATTTTTGATCAGTCAGGGAAATGGAAAATAGATTACTTCCATTAGATAAATGCATTATATAAACTGATATCATATAATTGGTATTTCAGAATAAATAATGGAACTCCCAGAAGCAAACGGCTCTAGACTTACAGTCAAATCACCGAAGTCACCGAGGCGACGCCGAAAGAGTAAATCATCGTCACCAACTACAGCATCAGCAAAAGTTTTTAATTTAGTTGAGGAGCAATATGAAGCACCAAGGAGGGAATTTCAGAATCCCAAGTAAGCAATTCATGATATATGATTATTATAATGTACAGTATCGTTACTTTTATCTAAAATCAATATTACACCCTCAGATTGAGAGAAATTATCTTAGTTAGAGACTTCAGTTATAATATTGTCCTTTTATGGTTTATGAGCTGGTTATCTTATATTCTGGATATTGAAATACGTTGAAGAGACATTATTGCCGAAATGCGCATCTCTTGCACATTGAAAATTGGTATCGTTCAATGTTATTATAAATTTGAACAGTTGAAGGAACGTTTTGAATGGAAAATTGTACATGTTTAAGTAAGATTTGCCTGATTGATTAATTGATTGAATTGGTGTCTCAATGTCCAGTATCTTTATTCAGAACACGCTCTACGTTTCGTCCATCATGTTCGGATACAATTTCAACTTTGGGTAGATCATTGGAAAAAACAAATCAAACAGATATTTTTTTGGCATTGGCCGCTGGAAAATTTCAACGAGTGCATGTTTGTTAATGACTAAAAACATTAGCAGTATGATTTAGAAATTTATATCTACGACTCAAACGTTTCAAAGCCCCTTTCTTGCAAATCAGTTACAAATCATATGTTCATACTGTCAAAGTTTTTTTTTATAAGTTTACCGCCTCAGTGTATTACATTTATTTCACAAAAGAGCTAAATATTAAAATCTATTAATAAATCAGGTTGTATTAAAATGATAACATGATTAAATCAAATGTTCTAGTTTATATGGCGACAGTTGAATGCAAAACCTTTTTAGATTATTAAATAATTGAATCAATAACATCAACTACCAGATAATCTGTGACTGGACTATATTGGACACGAGTGGTATTGAGGTTTCCATTAAACTCTTGTACATTACAGCATATTCCATGTATGCTGAAATAAATGGATATCATGTGTTATATAATTGTTAATATAACAGAAAACTCTCTCTAGAGCTCAAGAAACTGAGAAAAAAAAAAAGAATAAAATTACAGTACTGATTATTATATTATATAATTTGGTAAATTTATATATATTTAAAAGAACTGTAAAAATATCAAATAAAATTGAGAATGGAAATGGGGAATGTGCCAAAAGACAACAACCCGACCATAGAAAAAAAAACAACAGCAGAAGGTCACCAACAGGTTTTCAATGTAGCGAGAAATTCCCGCACCCGGAGGCGTCCTTCAACTGGCCCCTAAACAAATATATACTAGTTCAGTGATAATGAAACACATTTTCAAAGTTAAATCAAGAAGATGCAACAGCATTGCCAAAATTAGTAGATAAGAATTGCTGAGCACATTATGAGTGAAAATGTTAGCTCGTAAGAATTTATTGAAATATGAAGTTCCACATACTTTATTTTTGCTTTTATATTTATTGGGGATTGAGTTATCCCTCTTCTTATGTTCACAACTTAGCTGGCTTGTTTAGTATTAGCGTATATTCCTTTCATTCAGACCTTATATTAGTGGAATTCATGATTATTTGTATATATGGTAACTTATATAAGAACTTACTTATTAAAAATACAATAACAGTGCAATTCAGTATTAAAGATCACAGGAGCCCAATTATTTGTTTACATTTTGACGGCAAGTTTTTTAAGGTACTCATAATAGAATCCTTACAGCTTCTGATTGGATGATACTGGTTTGGACTTGTGTTTTTTGGGGTTTTTTTTATGAAAAGCTTATCCAATAAGGTTTAAAAAATCAAGAAATTGAAATTCACATTTAACAAAATCTTGAAAATATCTTTCATTCCTGCACGTCGGACCATTAAAGAAATGCCTTTTTCTGTAAGCTATATTTTAAGTCAATATACGCCGCATGGCCATATATATTTTTTTGGTTGTTATGCAAGTTGAACACTGGCATTTCTAGTAACATAAACTGCTGTACCCGTTTTTTCCCTAGTTTGTGTAATCTTCGAGAAAAAAATGGAACATCACTGGTGCCCTATTGAACATGCATTACAAATAATTGCGCTCTTGTAAACTTAAGATTTAGTTTGTATGATTTAACTGCATGACATTTTAAAATATAAACTACTATGATATTAGAAAAGTCTGTACCACGTGTACAGCATTGACATGACTAACAAGCAGGTTGATAATAACCAGGAATGATTAACAAAACTCCAGTGAAGATTTAGCTTGTATACTTTAAACGATTTTTGAAATATATATACATATTTTAAGTTATCTTAGTAGTAATATTCGATTAGATTTGATTTTCTGCTAATTTTCATAGACCCATAAGAGTTATTCCCCTTCCTATAACCATTTTGCATGGTATTCAACTGTTATGTAAATTCCAACTAATTTGACTAATATTTAAGGTTAATCTTGTAAGTTAGTAAGAAAAAATAAAATAGAAGATGTGATATAATTGCCTATGAAACCACTCTCCACAAAAGACACAAATATAAACAGCTACATTGTATTATAGGTCACCATACGGCCAACAAACAGCAAAGCCCATACCGCATAGGTAGCTATTATAGACTTTGAAATCACAAATGTACATTTAATACAATTCAGACGAAAAATCTAACGGCATAATTAATGTACAAAAAAGGAACTAAAACAAATACATAACACAGCAACAAACGACAACCACTGAATTGCAGGCTCCTGACTTGGGACAGACACA